>NC_142371.1:10115000-10302500 GCF_059441005.1 Hippichthys cyanospilos
CTGCTTGTGTGACCAGTAATACTGTAATTACAAATTGCTCCTAATTAGGTCATGATTATTTTATAATAGTAGAAATGACAGATTTTTGGTTACAATTATCTTAACTGGTTCTATAATGTCCTTTTTATTCTTTACTACTTAAAAAAAGAGATGAAATTTGGAGTACTACTGAAGGGACCGTTACACAACTACTAGTTTTATATCGAATCTATGGTGAGAAGCACCACTAGAGAGCAGCAGAGCTTTAAAAACAGGCGTGCAATGTTGCACTCTCCCACTGATTTGAGGCTGTGGCTCTCTTTTACTATTTGTAATTATATTATTCCTATCGTCTGTGTAAGATTTTTTTAGGGTGAGTTAAATTATAAAAATGGTGACACTCTGTACAGTTGTCCTCCATCCCTCACCATTACCTTACTTGTTCTCTATTCCACCCCCGGACACAACAGGGGGCTCAAAAGATGCTCTCTTTGGGCATCACTGGGCCTGAGGGTCATGAACTGTGTCGACCGGAAGAAGTCGAGGCTGAGGCCACCCAAAGAGCCATCACCATTGCCAATGCTGTCAACTGCCCCCTCTATGTGGTCCATGTCATGAGCAAATCTGCAGCCAAGGTGGTGTCCAATGCACGCAGAGATGGTGGGTGAAGGATGAGAGAATGTTCAAATCCTGATTGCTGAAAAAGATGGATGGATGGATGGATGGATGGATGGATGGATGGATGGATGGATGGATGGATGGATGGATGAAATGAAGCTTTCATCTCGTACCAGGGCGAGTGGTGTTTGGGGAACCTATTGCAGCTGGACTGGGAACAGATGGCACTCACTACTGGCACAAGGACTGGGCCCATGCGGCTTCCTTTGTTATGGGTCCTCCTTTAAGACCTGACCCCACCACCCCTGGATACCTCATGGACCTGCTGGCCAAGTAGGCGACTTGCGTCGGATTTCTCTGCATGCTCTCTGCCACATTCCAAAAACATTGTAGTCAGGTGGATGTAAAACTAAACCTCCCCTAAGGTGTGAATGCGAGCAATAATAGTTGTGGTGGCAACAAGCCCAAGATGTTCACTTCATCCGATGTCAGCTTCTTACGTAATGACAACAAGCAGTATGACATTGATGGATGGATGATACTGTTCAAGCTCTGCATCGGCAAATGTAGTTATGTGTGTAGGCTATGTGGTTGGAATAACACTAGTATGTGAGACAACAAAATTATAAGACCAAAAAATATTGTAATACTTAGACGTTTGCACTGACAAATGAAGATTTGCAAGAATTCCTCCACACACCTATTCTGTCATTAATTCATATACCTACCTCCTGCCTATGTCATTAGTGATGACCTCAGCGTGACTGGGACCGACAACTGTACCTTCTCAGTTTGTCAGAAGGCGCTCGGAAAAGACGACTTCACCAAGATCCCCAACGGGGTGAACGGCGTGGAGGATAGGATGTCCGTCATTTGGGAGAAGGGAGTGGTATGTCCTCCTCACATGCCCATACATACCTGTACAGTACACTCCTTCATATCCCCTAACAATTTACAACAAACTCAAGGATCCCATGAGGTTCTTTATCCTTTGAAGTTCACCTTTTCCATAACACTTAAAAGTTGAAGCTGCCCTCCCTCATGGTTCCATATAGTTTTCCTCAATTATCAAAAGAAATTTCGGATGCGCAATTCACACAAAATATTAATAGCAGTATAATATAACACCAGAGGCAATCTGCCATTTGATCAGTTTAAACAGATGGAGAATTTCTGTAACATGTCTCGGACTCCATATCACTACAACTACTTAATATTTAAATTCTATGTTTTTGCCAAGTACCTTAGGTTAAGTACAAAACCTAATTCCAATGAAGTTGAGACGTGTGTAAAATGTAAACAAACAAAAAAACAATTCAGTCGTAATTTTTCAATCTTTTTCAATCTACATTCAGTTGAATACACAACACGAAGGCAGGATACGTGATCATCTTTATTGTTTTCTCTAAATATTCTATTCTGTTTATCATAAATTTAATACCTTTATCACATTCCAAATAAGTTGGGCTGGATCAATTTTACTACCATTTTTAAATAGGTTTCTTTTCAACAACACTCACGAAGAGTTTGGGACTTACTAACTTGAATTTTTGGGGATTCTTTCCCATTCTTGCTTGATGAACAACTTAAGTTACTCGGCAGAGTCTCTGTTTAATGCATCGCAATGCACCATACATTTTTCACTGGGAGACAGGTCTGGACTACTGGCAGGCCAGTCTAGTATCTTTTACCACATCGTCACACTTGCAACATGTCCAGAATGTTGCTCGGCAATGTCTTGCTGAAACAAGCAGGGCCTTCCCTAAAAATTACATTGCTAGGATGGCTGCATATGTTGCTCCGAAATTCACAAGTGCCTTTCAGAATTGATGATGTCTTTACTGATATGCAAGGTATTGATGCCCATTGGCACTAATACAGCACCCCTACCATTACAGATGTTGGCTGTAAACTTTGCACTGACAATTCTGATCGTCATTTTCCTCACTTTCCACTTTTTGCGACTTAACCTCAACTTGCTGTGACTTTTCCTTCGCTTTAACTCAGCTTTCTATAACGGTGATGCCCATGGCACGCTTATTAATTCAATTCAGGTAAGATTGTCGAGTATCACATTGCCACATGGGCTCGGCAGAGCCGCATTCTTTATGTAGGGGCGGCCAAGACAGGGCTGTGTACCATTTTGGACAGTTTTGACCTTCTGCATCTGGCAGTAACCGTGTCTCGATCTTTCTGTCATCAAATAAACAGTTCATTTGAGAATATAGGGCCTTTGAGTATTTAGTCCTGAGGACACGACATCCATGATTTAAAAAAAAAAAAAAAACAACAACTTGAAATGTGGAGCCGTCAGACCACAGCATACTTTTGCACTTTGCATCAGTCAATCTCCAAGAATTTGCCCCAAATTCTAAAACTGCAGTTTGCCAATAACCGCCCACTTGCTCACATGAGAAAATCAGATATCCTTGTACATTCATTGAGGTCATCTACATCCATGCATTTCTTTCATTTTATTGCAAATGAGTCACTTGCGATTTTCAACAGCTGTTGCATTAATTGTAGTTACAATCGAGCATTTGTGGCATTCTCTTTCCACAAACATTAAGGAGAGTAAACAAAGATCAATGTATCAAGCTGACTGTGCATTTTCTAAATGTAGATTTACTTTGCAGTGCTTTCAAATCACACATTACCCCACATTGGCTCCTGTCTCTTAATTGCACACAGTGCTCTCTCAGTCAAACTGGCTTATTTGTGCATTTCTAACTTCTCAGCACAGCGGCAAAATGGATGAGAATCGATTCGTAGCTGTCACCAGTAGCAACGCAGCAAAAATCTTCAACTTCTACCCGCAAAAAGGCCGCATAGCCAAGAACTCGGATGCTGATGTGGTTATTTGGGATCCCAAGTCGTCAAGGTGAGGGCCCACTTCGGCCATTCAGCACTCAGGCTTTGAAAAGCTGTGCATTTGTGTGTGTTTGTCTGTCCATGTGTGGTTGACGAAGATGTTTCTTACACATCAATAGCCTGAATTGCATGTTGTCCAAGACAAACTATATATTATATATAAGCTTTCAATGCCAATATTGGCAGGCAGCTGAAAAAAATCAAGGCAGGTGTCTTTATTGTTTTTTGCCAGCATGAAGATGCGCTGTAACCTTCTTTTGTTTGTTTTTGTTGGTATTTTTTCTTCACTAGTGTCAAGCATGCCCCCTTTGCCCCTTGATTACAAAATGCAATTCAGATCAAATGGTAGCTTAAGGCATCATGCCGTGTTCGTTTAAACATAAAAAACATAACCATTGGTGTGTTCTAAGATGCTAATTACGCAAAACCTCAACGGACATTATGCGGCGGCGTTACTTGTGAAGGACGAACTGAATCTGATTTTGGAATTGTTTCCCCTGTCTCCTCCTTACCAAACGTAAATCCCAACTCAAGGTCTGCTCATATGGAGCAGGTTGAGAGCCAACACACAAACGCACATGCTTACGTAATCCAAAATGAGACTGCACTGTTCTGCTTGCAAGAGAATCTGGGCTGAGTCCCTGAGGGAGGGCGCTATCCACTGATGTGGATCGGAGAAGAACTCGCTCTGACCCAACGTACTGTAACTTACTGTAAATCAATATTCCCAAGTCTGAGATTTGCTACACGGTTGCTACTGTTGGATGGTAGGCAGTTTGAACCAATCATCCTTCTTGTAAATGACTCTAGTTATAGATGTGTATTTTTTCCTTTTTAAGGGTTAAGCCTGCCTCATGTTTAATCGTGAATTCATCTGTAAAACTGTGTAATTAATTGCTCTCAGTGCAAGTGTCACTCCATAACATCCGGCGCCAGAGGCTACAAACAGTTGCGTAATGCAGAGGAAGCTCAGTCAATGGCCTTCTTGAATGATGACGATGCAACTTGTTTGTCTCAGTCTTAGCAAACATTTTATTTGGTTATTTCTTTTAAATGTGATTTAAGAAAAACAGGGAATAGAGGTGCCTTGATCCCAAAAGAAGCCCATTTGCAATAGAATAGGACAATGTTTTTTTTTGTCCGATTGCAAAACGCAACTTGACAATTATTTGTGGTATCAGAATTGATTCACTTGCGGTTGGCTAATATGTTACATGTGGAGTCTTGAATTACTGATGAGATGGTTGAGGCATCTAATTTTGCTGTGAAGTACACATGGTATAGCACAGTATACAGCTGTTTCTATAGAAGTGGTTATTTGAGTTGAACAAATGGAAGACACTAAACTGCTCAGGGGTGGAACACCATTCATTCCTGTTGCTTTTGCAGTATCAGATCATTATTCATCAGCAGTGGGATATTGTCCCATAATTTTTGTAGTACAGATTAGAACCTTGTAGAATACCTTCAAAATTGCACTCTTGACTTCTGTTTATAGGGGGTTTTCAATGGAATATAAGCATTCAGCATAACATCTTGTTATTCAGTGATGACCTGTTTTGTTAGAACAAAGATTTTTTTTTTCTTAACAACAAGAGAACTGTCTGTGTAGCTAGAATAAGATTGCCTCGACCAATAAGTGCGTTCAACACAGGCACACGTGTTTTTTTTTCCTTCTTGAAACCCTCCTTTCTTAGCCATAAGAATCTTCTCTTTCACTTGTGCCTTAACAGACTGCTCTGTTAAGATGTGTCAATATGAAGCTTCAAATATAAAGAAACCGAAAAAGACCATTTGTTTTCAAGACAATTTTACTGATCTTGCCTAAATCCTAAAAAAATATTTTTTTCCTTCATCGAGGAAAGGATATTATTGCTACTATGATTAATGACAATAATCTCAATTTTTGTGACATCATAAATGGACCCAAGAACCTTTAGCTGGTGAAATCTCTGGCAGTTGAGTTCCCGAACATAATAGAGTCTGTCCAATATCTTTCTAGGCCTTGTGGCGATAACAGGATTCGCGAAATCATGGTTATTTAAAACGGTCTAAATTTGCCAAAGCCAGAAAGTTCTTTTCCCTCCTGCATTGTCTGCCTTAACGGGCAACAACTGAAGTGTTTTTTTTTTTTTTTTAACTGCCTGATCTGGCAATTGAATGTGATTTTAGTACACCATTGAGTTCGTATCGAGCCACACGCGACTCGACACTCTCCTATTTGCAACATACTGTGTGGTATCAAGTGAGACATTGTCAAGACATACTTCTGGGAACGACTTCAAAATCAAACCTTTTGTGTCAAAATACACACATTTATCTACATACATTTTTTGGGATTTGCCATTCATTTTGAATTGCCTATGCCTCAAAAACACATCGCATTCCTAGCTTTAACACATGAATAATTAAAAAAAAAAAACTGTTCTCTTGTCACACCTGTATTCCTGTTCTGAGCAGACCTGTGCTTGCACATTTGTTTGTTGACAGAAAGATTTCAGCCAGGACGCACCACCAGGCTCTGGATTACAACATTTTTGAGGGTATGGAGTGCCATGGAGTGCCAGTCATCACCATTTCCAGGGGCAAAGTGGTCTATCAGGACGGACAGCTGAAGACAACGCCTGGCTGGGGGAAATTCATCCACAGAAAACCCTTTTCTGAATTTGTCTATAAACGAATCAAACAGAGGGACCAGGTGAGTAAGGATGTTCAAGAAAGGAAAAACACTTGAGATAGATATTGGGATATGCTGGGACCAAGTTGCCCGTCCAGATTGGTTGCTTAGTGCTCCCAATCCTTGTTAAAGTAGTGCATGGGTGCTTGGGCAAGGTACATTTGATAAGTGCACGAGTACAAAAAAAATGGCATTCAACATAGATGATAGATTTTTTTTTTTTCTCAAGTTTTAAAAGAAAGTCAAAATAGCAAATTAACAATGGAAACAAATCAGTAAAGTTGCCGGAATGCTGTGACTTATCAAAGTATTACAAAATTGCAAAATTATTATTATATGTAAGTGTCATTTTGGTAAGTGACCTTTAGCTTATATTAGCTTTACCTAATTGAAATGGTGAACAGAAATTTTAGTTTAGTACTGGAGTTGATGTACAGTTTGACGAGATTAATCGGTTCCGCGATTGGGGTCGTAATGCTAATTCGCCGTATGGCGGGCGAGCCAAACCTATGTTAATTAGCTAATGCATGTAAAACCCCAGGAAAAACCATCAACATTGTATATACATGTTAAAAATTGGTAACAAAATAGTATGGTAAGTGTTACGTATATATAATAGACATGTATACAATTAAATAACATCATAAATAAAAAAATAAATAAATAAAGGATTTATTTGTCGTTGAGTGATGTGACGAGCTTTCCCTAGTGAGGCTAGCCGAGCCTAGCATTCTTCATATTTCTTGATTATCACCAGTTTCGTTTCCATACTAATCGTTTTCTTACTTGTCTCTTTAACATCACAAGCTTGGTGGTGATCTTAAGATCCATGGCTAACAAAAGTTTGAATTAACTACTAAAATGCACAATAAATACGATATTGTAAGCACTCTCACACGAGATCAAGTCTTTAGGTAGACATCTTAGTGACCCGTGGAGCCGACCAATAGCACACCAGTATCTTAGGGAGTCGTGATGCCGACCAATAGTAGACCAGCATTGTAGTGACGTAAGAAGTGACACGTGTAGTGACATATACCTGTCATACGTCTCAGTCACGCGCGCACACTGGCCGCCATGTTTGAAAAGAGAAGTCATATTTATTTTATGCCACAAGGTGAAAAAAATGGCGTAAAGAGGGGACAAAACAAACGTTGCGGTCCGTGTCGTAAGGTGAAAAAAACGTTAGGCAGGGTTGTCGTAAACCGGGGGTCCACTGTACTTATATGAACAGGTGCATTTGTACAGTTGATTATTCAAAGGAGAAATGGTGCTTGGGGAAGTAATGACTCAGGCCGCGCTTTGTGGAGTTAGTGTATTCTCAACATCATTATGGTAGATTAAGTTTAAATTGTAGTTTTAAGAATGTGTTTCATAATTCTATCTTAAATGTATCACATGACTGGATGGCAGCTGTAAGTCAGTTAGGAATGGCCAGAGCTCAGGAAAAGCACCATAACTAAAAATGGGTGGATAATATATTTTGTAAAGAAAAAAAAAATGTTTTTTAAATAAAAAATGAGCCAAGGAAGGATCAACTATTGACCCACCCCCCCCCCCAAAAAAAAACCCCACAAAGGCAAAAGAGGAAAAGATAATTAAATACATTAATAAAAATACAAACATACCCAAGTAAAAGAAAAAAACAAATACAAAAAGCTAACGAAGATATGGAGAGGTGACCATCAACAGTAAGTACTGTATTTGTCCATGTACAAGTCGACCTCGTGTATAAGTCAACCCCCCCTCCCTTTTTTTACTTCAGTTTGGGTGAATTTTAAGAAAAGGCGAGTATAGGTTTACCCCTGACTTTAGTTGTTACTCATATCATGGCTGTCCAATTAAAACACATGATGTGTGTTATTAAAATGATGAAATGACGGTACCTTTAGACACATTTCTTCACTGTGTATATTGAATAACATACTGTTGCAATTATGGGGGGGACGAAAACGAGACAAGTGTGAGACAAAGCGCGCGCGCGCGTACACGCAAATGCTGAAACTAATTTTGTAACAATAAAACAGTTTGACGTTTCAATGCTTTATTTTTTTTGACACAGTTGAGTTTGAACTCATCTAAAAGTGTAATCACTATCTGACAAAACAAAAAGCTTCTCTCATTGAAATCCTGGACGGCCCCTCACCCCTACTGGTTATTTGCGCAAACATCTTCGTTTCTCTTCCACGGGTAGTCATCTTCGGACCTGTCCAATTTTTTTGAAATCTTCAGAGTCTTCGCAGATGATTTGCTGATCATCTTACTTGGGATGTCCTTTACCCAAGAGACAACTGTGTGATCAGAGAGTGGAAGGTTGCTCTCCGCTGTTTTTCCCTCCACCTGCTGACAAGTAATCAGTCTTTTCCTTTTAATAATGCATCAAAGTCCGCCGGAAAAATTATCCACGCAATCTAGTTGTTGGCAACAAAGAGGCAATAAGGCGGCACTTGATGAGCGTGCATTTGAAAGTGCAAACACACTAAAATGGATGCATACTATATCGAATTAGACGTATGCATAATAATTTTAAGCCTTGTAAATTACATATTATAATTTTCTCTGTCAAATTAATGTTATTCAAACACAGATATGTGGGAAAAAAATTGGTCTGTTTTGGAGTTATGCGGGTTTCAGTCGACCCCCCAAGAATAAGGTTTAAAATGAGGCAAAAAAAACTTGACTTGTACATGGAGAAATACGGTAAAACCAAAGCCATGATCTGACAAATAAAGAAAGAAAGCAAGGAGCTACACATAAAAAAACTGATGAGACAACAAGACACATCTAGACAAGAAGCGTCAGAGGGAGCTGATTGGTAGACACACGGGTTGACGAGAACAGCTAGACACAAAACCCTAACGCGACAAGAAAATAAGAAACATCATAAAACAAAAGAAACACGTTTACAATCATGGATTAGATAGTGAAAGTTTTCTGCTCTGTGTTATTTTTTGTGACCATAAGCCTTCTCGCTGCCGTGGCCTTTTGTCTGCAGGTGGGCCAACCTACAGCTGTGGTCAGAAAGCCATATGACGGAAAAGTCATTTCTGTGTGAACGTGTGAGCCACTACAGACAGCCAGTTTGAGTCTCCAGCTGTGCATCCTTGTACACACGCCACACTCAGCGCCTGAACAAGTCAACATTCTCCCCCAGATAGAAATAGTAACACTTGTGCATGTTATATACAGTGATTTGCAATGTCTTATCATTTTAATACATTATTTCAAAGGAGGTGGATGGATTTAGGTCAATTAAAATCAAGGTCAATGTTATGTTTAGTACTTTTTTGTGAAAATCCAAATTATTAATAGCTTTATTGGTTTTACAAAAAAATAAAGTGGAACTGGCTTAAAGGGAATTGTGTTTTTAGATGATTTCCTCAAATTGTGATACCCAGAGAAGAGTTGCCTGTGAGTGTCTTCTTGTCATTTCAAGAGCACCTTAGCATTTGGCGGAAGAGTTATTTCATCGACTGCAGAAACAGTTAATAGACTGACAGTCATGACATTGTTGACCCACAATGATCCTGCATTTGCATATTCAGCAGGATGGCGCTTTATAATAACCACTTCATCTTTGCCCATAAATGTGCATGGTCCTTAATTCCCTTCCTTTGCGAAAAGGTCTGCGGCTGTCGACGAGCATCATGTGGGAGCTTGCTGTCGGGCTGGCAAGCTGACGTGGTTTTCTGCCACAGGCTCCGCTGAGACATAATGTGAGCTTATCAGGTTGCCTCACGGGTCAGTGGCAATGTGTGACTCACACAAGGCCCACGCTGTATTCGGTTGTACCATTTCCTCTTTCTGTTTAGCATGGAAATGATGATGCCACTCAGGAAGGAAGGAATAGTATACCGGAGTTGGTCATATATATCAGCACATGTGTAAAAGGGAGCATGTTTATGTTTTGTTTTTACTACTTTCTAATGATGAACCTTTTAGAAATTACTTTGAACTTGTAAACTGTGTTAAACGAGGACATCCGCAAATGATCTTTATTTTTCTTTCAGTTTTCAATTTTATATCTTTATCTTTTTAGATTTCCAATTACATCAATCTGTACAGTGAAAAATACATACATAATACTCCAACAGACTGAACATCATACTCCAATTACGGTGCTGTCCAAACTTTTTCCTCTGAAGTAATGTAATCACTGTAATGCATTACTTTTTGCTATAAAGTGGTAGTGTAATGCTGTAATGCTTAACACAAAAAAAAGTGATATTTTTCTCGGTACAAATGAGAGTAACACAATGTATTACAATGCATTTTTAACCTGAAAGTGTTGTTTCCCCTAAGTCGCAAAAAACACCGCGAGGCCACCACTCCCATTCCTTCAGTTCATCAGAGATAAAGACAAGAAGAATATAATATTTAGGTGCACTTTGTGCGCAACACCTAAAGAGCCGTCCACTTCACCAAATAGTCAAATTTGACAAACCATTTACAGTGGAGCCATAGTAACGTGAAGTTAGCCATAAGAAAACAGGTGGAGGACTGAGACAAAGCAGGCAAAATTATTGTTCTTTTGCTCAAGGATGCCACTTTGACCTCAAGAAGTTAAGAAACTCGTGGTGGAGTACGTCGTTCGTTGAAGGTATTCTGCCACTTCCCACAATGGATTTCACTAGAAATTTGTAACTTGCAATCATGACAAGGTAAGCTAACACAAATTTGCACTGTACAATTGCTATTAATAATAGTCTCGAAATAGTTCTGGTCAATGTGTATCAAGATGAAGCATAGAAAACTCATTTTAAAAATGTATGTTAAAATGTATCTTGTCATTAGAGGTTTAGAATACAATACAGATGAAATGATTTGTACTGGTTATAGGCTTAAGCCAACCTTCGACAGGATGTGTAATGAGCAAGATGAGCTACATTTAAATGGCAAATCCATATTCCCAGTTAAATTGGTGAGAATAATATAAAAGTAATGAAATAGTAGAGTAATGCCTTACATTTCAAATACAGTAATATTGTAATGACAGTATTAAGTAATCAATAATGCATTACAGTTTTGAAGTAAATAAAAAAAAATGTTTTTAGGATATGGTGTAAGCAGCTTAAATGTGGATGACGGGCCATACTTGGGACAAAACTGATAATAGATGAATGTAATCAACATATTTTTTAATTCATCAAATTCTATCAGTTACTGCATTTAATTTGTGTATTACCATGTTATACAAGATACAAATTGGTACTACAGTATGAAAGTCGAATACAGAGCAAAAATGATCATCAGTCATATGAAAAAAAGCAAAGGGGCAAGTGTTTTATGAAACACCTGTATGACATCAATGCATAGTGACAGTACTGTGCAAGGGGAAGGAGGGTTGTGCTGCACTGCTGTTCACTGCACATGCAAGGGACATCTGCCTTGGATTATGTAAGTATACTGTCCCTTTCTATGCAAACACACACAAAAGGCATCCTTAGTTTGGGTTATCAAAGCTTTGTGCTTTTGATATCAGAAAAATCACAAGGAAACTGTTTATTATATAACAGACACACATGACAGTTTTGCTGAATCAATGAACATGCTAACGTAATCTTTTATATTCATGTCAGTTATTATTTACAAGAGCATGCTCCTATAAATTGTTCAGCTGTTACTTTTTGCTGTAACGCGGTAGCGTAATATATTAAACACACGAAAAAAGTAATGTTGTACTCGTTATAAATAAGAGTAACACAATGCATGGACAGCAGGTTGAATTCTAGCACACACAAACACACACAAAAGGCATCCTTAGTTTGGGTTATCAAAGCTTTGTGCTTTTGATATCAGAAAAATCACAAGGAAACTGTTTATTATATAACAGACACACATGACAGTTTTGCTGAATCAATGAACATGCTAACGTAATCTTTTATATTCATGTCAGTTATTATTTACAAGAGCATGCTCCTATAAATTGTTCAGCTGTTACTTTTTGCTGTAACGCGGTAGCGTAATATATTAAACACACGAAAAAAGTAATGTTGTACTCGTTATAAATAAGAGTAACACAATGCATGGACAGCAGGTTGAATATGAACAACATATACACAAGATGGACATACACCCATTACTTTCAGTTCGTCAGAGGTAAAGACAAGAATAAAATCGTTAGGTGAACTTTTTATTCGACGTCTGAAAAACTGTCCTCTTCGTCAAATAGGGCCAGTACTTTGACAAACCATTTAGAGCGGTGCCACAGTAACGTGAAGTTAGCGAAAAGAAAACACATGGAGGATTGTGCTTTCTTGTTGAGGGATGCCGCTTCCACCTCAAGAGGTTAGGAGATTCAGTAGGAGATATGCTGCCGCTTTCCACAGTGGATTCACCAGCATTTGGAAACCTTCTCAGCAAGATCCCTGTCACAACCAGCAATAATGACAAGGTAAGCTAACGTTAATCTTCACTGTGCAATTGCTATAAATAATACTTTATAAAAACTTGTAGTCAATGTGTATCAAGATGAAGCTTACGAAACTCATGTTAAACAGCATAGCGTGTTAGACACCTTAACGATGATGTAGGCTAGCTGCTAACGTGAGCTCCTCTGAAACCATCTGTTTTTGAAAGGTGTCCCTAACCGAGCCGATTGAACTTCAATTTGAACATTATCACTGAAATTGTAAACTGTTTTGGCCTACAGCATAAACAATGCATCATTATGCTGTGAAGCTAAATTGTAAAGGAATTAAAATACAACAACAAAAAAGATTTTGTATCTTGTCTTTAAAGGTTTACAATACAAAACAGATTAAATGATTTGTACTGGTTTTAGGCTTAAGCCAACCTTTCACTGGATGTGTAATGAGCTACATTTAGAATGGCAAATTCATATTTCCAGTTATGGTGGTGAGAGTAATATAAAAGTATTATAATTGTTGCATAATGCATTACACTTCAATTACCGTAATGTTGAGGTGTAACTAATCACTTTGAAATGATAATAATAGTAACAAACATAAATAATGCATTACAGTATTGAAGTAACTTCCCCCCACTGTATACTGTATATAATTCTGCCATTTTTGCTCTTCAACCGTAAACGAAACAGATCTGTGACGTCACTCACGTTGGCGTGTGTGTGCGTGTGTGTGGGGCGGAGAGGGGGGTGGGGGGGGCGAAACAGATCTGTGACGTCACTCACGTTGGCGTGTGTGTGCGTGTGTGTGTGGGGCAGGGGGGAAGGGGGGGGGGACAAAAAACAAGGAGAAATCTAAACACAGTGAAACTTTGACATACGATCTCGGGACAAAAAACAAGGAGAAATATATATATATATATATATATATATATATATATATATATATATATATATATATATATATATATATATATATATATATATATATATATATATATATATATATATATATATATATATATATATATATATATATATTATATATATATAAGTAAACATAACAAAACTTGAAATCTCAAAATTCCCATTTGAATTGTACGCAATATGTTTTTGAATATGGCTGCTTGAGGTAGGAGAGGTGTCGAATATTGAACGAATATTGGATGAGGAGAAGGAATATGACCACAACAGCAGAAACAAATGCAAAATGTTATCACAAAGTTTTCATTTTCTGCTGTTTGTCCTCCCCTCTGCAGCCACTTTTGCATTAGAACATTGCTTCACTCGAAAGATAATGTTAAAACTTAATGTGGTGTTTTTCAAGCTCTTGGATTGATTTACATGTAAAACACGATTTGTTATTTGACAAAAATCATGATATGAGAGCCACTCTGGAGCGGTTGGATTTAAAACACCAAATAATACGAAAATAGGGTGTTTTAAAGCCGATGCGTGAAAACAATCACACCTAAGGACAATTTAGAGTGTCCAATATACCTACCATGCATGTTTTTGGAATGTGGGAGGAGTGCCCGGAGAGAACCCACGCGGGCAGGGGGAAAGCATGCAAACTCAACACAGGAAGGCCGGAGCAAGTTGGAATTGAATCTGGAACCTCTAAACTGTGAGGCAGATGTGCTAACCAGAACATCATGGATTGTTTATGAGGGAAACTTTGCTCATACATCACTGACCTCTTCTGGGAAAAGCAATGGACACCAGAAATGTAACTGTTTTGTGAAGACAAAAACAGACAAAGATTATCATTCAACTCCTGGATTTGTTTTCTCAATTATGTATTATTTTGTGATCTATACCTTAGTGATGAGTGATGTAAAATTGATATTGCTTTCTTTCTCCCTCCTTCTTTTCAACCTCTTCCTCAGAATCTTGGCATGCAGGTACTTGATTCTCTCCTCTGCAGAAGCACAGTAGAATCTTTCACACACAATGAGCCTGATTTGGACTATCTTGGCTGCCACCGGGGCCATAACAAGCAACGTTAGAAGGATGGCGGCAAGTGGGACGATAGAGTTGTGGAGCAGCAGTTTGGGTTTGGGGAGGCACTGTTTCTCAAACAGCGTCACAGAATAAGAAAAGTCTTTTTGGTAGTTCTCCTCACTTAACTTTACTCCAATTAGTGTTGCAATCCCCTGAAAAAAAAGCAACTCACATTTAGGACATTTAGTGCTTGAAATTTTATTATTGTTAAGACTACATCATTTGAAATAAGATTTCATTTTTATTTACTTGGCAGTATGATGGAATCCACACAGTTGTTTTTGCATCATCATGACAGAGACATTTAGTTATCTAAGCGGGTGTCAAAATGCATGGCTCTGAGGCAACTGAGGTCACAACCAATCATCTCGAAATATTAATCATAAATAGTGTCTTACTATGTGAGTATGTTATGTGTTATGTCATAGTGGTTGTGTTGATACTTTTGGTTATAGTTTAGGGGACTTACCTTGAGACTTAGTCGCAAAGGCACATGGAATGGTTCCATCTCTGATAGCTTGATTGTTATAATATCAACAAAATAATACCACAAGGCATCAACAGTAATAAATATGACCCAAGCAACCAAATGGGAGACGATCGGAATGCCAAATTTGAGCAGAGCTTTTCCCTCCTTGACCGTGGGGCGGAGGGAAGGGATGAACGGGTAAAGCTTCTCCTCCTCTGTCGTGAGAGGAAGTACATGCTGCTTTCCTTCTGCCTTCTGCTTCTTGTCAAAATCAATGAATTTCTTACTGATGAAATTGTTTTTGTACTTCATGTCACTGCAGTAGTTTCTTACGTGCAAGGTTATAAAGATCATGAGCAGCAGGAAGCTGAAGGTAGGGTAAACACATTCCTTCACAGAGGAGACTGTGTTTATAAAGGTCATTGCACATTTGACGCTTTGGTTAAGCTTTAGTTCTGCTTGAGTGAGTCTCTCCCGAAAGATTTCCAAGTCTAGTTTGGGTGAAATCTTGAGCTGGGAGTCCAGGTTGACCAGGCCAAGATCTGTCACTCCTTGCAAAATATCAGCCAGCCATTTCAACATGTCCACATAGTTTCTAAAGGGAGCAACCACGGATGCTTTCTTGGCCCTCAGGTTACAAATCATGCTCCTGACCAAGCCTGTGAGGTTCTCCAACGTGTTGTGAATATTCCCAAGGACAACTACACTTGTCCCAGCGGTGAGAAGAAGACTGCGACTCTTCTTGGTAAAAATAGATATGACAAAGAGCGTGGACCAGCATCGTACTCTCTGTGACAGGAAGAGGGCCAGTGTCAGAACCACCCCATGGAGGGCAGCAATCCCCCCAGCCACGGCTGGGTCACAATCCAGAGTATAGAGGAGGTACAGGAGAAGAAAGGCACTGAGCAGAAGGCTTGGGAAGACACTCACGAGGAGAAGGACAGCGGCTCTCCTGAAGCCCTCCCTGTTACCACTGGTGAAAACGTCCACAGCCAAAATCCTCACGTCATTCAGGCCCTTGGGGATCATTGTCTACGGCACCGGGAATTTTAACAAACAAGAGCTCCGGAGTGAAATTAATCAGATCGCTGTGTCGTATATTAAGTTATTTCAGAAGTGCAAACCTGAGACAGGGACCCATGCACCTATAATTATCTGCTTTGCTAGCTGTCGCCTTAAATAATGTTGGAACAGGATGTGGCTACAAACCACAGTCATTCGTCATAGTAATACTGTAGTCAGCTGCATTTTTTTTTCTCAAAATAATAAAGAAAATAAGGAAGCAACAAGGAAAAGATGAACATGGGCTTTTGGACTATGTGGGTGGACATTTGTATTTTGTCAGGTTTGTTTTGTAAGATGTGGATGGTTTTAGAGTCAGCATGCATTAACCCGGTTTTAAGAACAATCAACATTACTGTATATTGTATATTGGTAATGCAAAGTAGGAATGAAAGTCCATTGTAACCAGACATGAACCTTCCGTCACAATTTAGGTATACAGTGATTCCTTGCCACTTAGCGCTTTGATTTTCGCGCCCTCGGTCTCACGTATTTTTTAGGGAAAAAACAAAGATATACTGTATTGCGGTGACACGCTGTGAGGTTTCTGCCATGCCAGACGGACGAGCTAACTATAAATGCACTTGCAACGGGCCCTCCTTGGACGTGGAACAACTGCAGTAAACATATTTACTTAATTCTTAAATGATTAAACTTATACTCTGTACAGTAAGTGAACAATTACCCCTTTCCTTTGAAGTCTCGCGCAGCTGCGGTCATATTAGCAGAGCCCTGGAAGTTGAATTTAAAGTCAGATCTTTACATGATCAAACATGATAACACTGGAGAGTTTACACTCGAAATACCGTTTTATTAATAAAGAAATCTAGGTAAGAGATTTCCAACGGTGTTTGCTCCTCTGCCTGTTGACAACGACGTGTGCCAGGGTGCGTTTAATGAGTTGCAGGGCACGTTCCTGTGGAGTTGTAATGCCGTCTTAGTCACCAAACGCACAAAGGCCAAAACGCAGTTTTTCTCGAGGCATTAGGCACAGGAATGCACGCACATGGTCAAGGCAGAAACACAATGGTGTTAACCAGACCAGATTTTTAAAATAAAATGGTATTTCAATTGTAAACTCTTCATTGTTATCATGTTTGATCATGTACAGATTTGACTTTAATTCAACGTCCGGGCCGCTGCCAATATCATTTAAGATTGAAGTAAATATGTGTACTACAGTAATATTTGTCTTAAATAATATGTATAGAATGAAGACTTTTGACATTTAAAAAAAAAATTAAATAATGTTTGAAATTTGGAAAGTGGGGGCGCTACTTCGTGGGTTTTACTTTTCGCAGCGGGATTCCGGTCCCCATTAACAGCGAAAAACAAGGGCTCACTGTAGTTCATATTTTTTCAAAAATGTGTACTATTGATGAGTTCACATTTATGAGTATATTTCTACAAATTACTAACCAATCTAAAGTGTTGATGCGTTTTCACAAAATCTGGCTTAGATAAAAATATATGTATACAATTCCCACGTCTGGTTGTATGCTCATGAGAGTCATGAATATTTGGCTTTGGTCAAAAATGACTCACAACTCAAATGATCGTGAAAGAGGAAGGTTGCCAGAAAGTACTCACAGAGAAACAGATTGGAGCGTAGCGTCCTCGTGAAATATTGAGATACTTTGAGAAGTCAAATCCAGTGGTGCCTGCTCACGTGTGGCAGAACTCAGGACCATCTGAGTCTAATGCTGTGGAATGCAACAATCTTGCCAGCAGGTTACAAATCATGCTATTTAGTTCTGCTAACTTATTGCAGAGTTGGATATAACAAGGAAGTGGACAGATTTACAACGTCTTCTGTGGCTTTTCTATCGGTGAGGATTTCATTCGGAATATTTATTTTCTCTAATGTCTCCAATCTGACACTGCATTGGCTTTTGGACCCAACAAATTTTCGACGAGAATTTCCCAAAGCTGGGCAGGAGGTCCGAATGACATGAGGATGGCCATGCGGCTCGTCCAAAAGCGTGCACATGTTTGTTTTATGATAAGCATTGGCTCAACTATGTATATTTGACTTATTAGCACCAAAGGCCTCTAAAGGTATTTTAAGTCACATGAGCTGTCTTGGCTTACAGCACCAACAGCGAACATTTGACTCCTTCCTCCCGCCTCCTCTCTTAAACACTATGGGCTCTAATTTGGTGGACGGGTGGACATAAGTCTAAATACCGGTGCATCTTGTGCAGGTGCAAGTCTGGTTTTCCAGGATGAATGTGAAGGAGGCCGCCCCCGCAGCTCATCAGACATTTTATCAGAGACTGGACAACACCAAAGAAGTGCATTCAGAATTTTGTGGTGGCACCAGTCCAGCCTCTGTGTTAGGAATTAGGCACAACTGGCGTTCCGGCGCCAACTCCATAGAATAGAACAATTGCACACAAAAAGAATATGCTTGCTATACATAGCAAGCACATTCTTTACATCTTATTTTATTATAGTAATAAATAAAAATTGGGAAATGTGTGTTAGAATGATTGTATATAGGTTATCTAATATTTGTTTTCTGCATTAAGTATACAGTATTGGTAGATTAGTAAGGATAAATGTTTCCCGTTCCTGCATGGTGAACCTTCGCCAGTACCAGAGTTAATTGGCGCACAATTAAAACTGAAAGCTAGTGCAATTCCCAGAATTGCATCTGATGGAGTTGCCATAGATGTGAGCACACTGTAGTATTAGCCTTCCTGCACTAACCAGAGGTGGGCAGTGTACCTTTTTTTGCTGGTCCCATAGTCGTCAGAGCTCCAGCCCTTTCCATCAACGTCGGTCCGCCATTTTTTTCATGCTGAAAATTGTAGTCGTTGATCCGTCAGACAACAGCTGGTACGTCACCAACTTCTATTGTCAACCCCCCTTGCTCACTTCCGTCATAAGCCCCGAGTAACTTTTGCAAACACCTACCCAAACCAACTTTTTTTTCCGTTTTTCTACCTACACTCAAAATCAACGCAATATCGGCAATTACACCGTTGCACCGCACTTAAATAATAAAAGTAATAAATAACAGCAAAAATCAACGGAGGCTCATACATTCTAAATTGTAATCGATTGGTTTGCATGTACTGTAAGTCCGTGCTGTTTGGTCTAGACTGTGATTGGCAGTCATGACCACCAGGAGGCTTTTTCATGCTTTACATGATTTTAAAACTGGTCGTCGTTCTCCATTATAATTTCTTAACCAACCATTATAGGGATCACATTCATTTAAAATCATCCGTCTTATATGTACACTACAAGTAAAACGCAAAGTATTGCTGAGCTTGAAAGTACTAAATAATGCCTCTTATTAGCAAATTTAAAAACGTTTATCTTGCATTGCCGGGCCAAGAACCAATCCGTGTGAGCTTGTCTGTTTGCTGTGTACCCATTCGTTACTTGAATGACAATGCTTTACTAGTTAGTTTGCTAGTAAAATTAAAAAAAAAAAAACGTTTTTGGTTTATTTTGTATGTATATCAATATCTGATGAACAGCATTAGCATAAAAGACAAAAATATCTAATATGGTTTAAATAAAATAAACATTTCAATGATTTATCGAGCCGTGCCTCAAGCGGCGGGATAGAAGCTTTCAATTCTATTTCTCAGGAGACCAATAAGTTACGAGTGTGTGGTGTGTGTATTTATACTATAACCTACAACCACAGAACAATCAGCATGAGTGTAATATCATTTTTTTTTTATTTTTAATTTGAAAAATAACTTACATAAATCTCTGTACTCAACCATACTTAACCAAGACATAGCCTTGGCATGAACACATTGCACAAAAAAAGAGAAAATTAAAAGGCATTCAAAAGGATAAATAACATGTCTTTTTTCGTCATGAGGCATTTTTCCTGCTCCGGAAGAGTGTCATCACGGTATTGTGTTTGTTTAAAATCTGACATCTATGTATGTATGTACAATGGAAATCAAAAAAGTAAAATATATACTGCAAATTGTTACAGTGACCAAAAAAAAAAAGAAAAAAAAAGAAAAGAAAGAAAAAGTCCCTTGGACATTAAAATTCATTATCTCCATGTGGAAAAGGAATAATGCCCCTGTTCAGTTTCATTCAGACATACTGCAGGTATACCACTTCATATACCTCCCAGACATGAGACATTTTTATTTTTACTAAAAATAGAAAATAAAAAATAATCAGGTCTTGGCTTGTAAAAGAAAACTAACAAAAATATACTACGTCAATGTCATTTTCAATAAAACAAAGAAATTCTGTGGCATTATTCCATATTACTTGAAATTGTGATTAGCTCATCTCATAAACAGTGCTTGTATTGAACTCCAGCAACATATTTTGCAGATTTGCTGCCTCTTGATTACGTATAGACCTTTTGCTGTACCAATACAGAATATTTTTGCATGTTTGTCAACAATACTGAAATAAAATACACTCGTAATCACAACATGTCAACCCCATCAAGTAGAAAATATTTTCCTTGTCACTTTTTTTGTCAATATCCTCAAAGAAAATATGACCTCGGGAGTGGAATGTTTTGTTAAAAACGTCAATAATTGGTCGTTGGACGACTGAAAACGAATTTAGTGTAGCGTTGAAATTTAACGTGAGGGAGAGAAATGAATAATGTTGACATGCACTGTACAAGAAACTGCAAAAATTCCAAATATCATCTTATATCAAAACATGCTGAGTTACTTTAAGGTGTGCCCAAGCCATGTTGCAGAAAATCCTTTTCAACATGCTTGTTAAAGAAATCAAATTGGAACTAAAATGCATACCAAAACAATATGGAACTGTAAAATAACCAGATCTGGACCAGACCAAATCCGGACACTATCAGGGGGCGTTGGTAGAAATGAACAGTACAATGTGAAGTACCCTGGGAGAAGGAATAAAAAGAGAAACATTTACAATTTTCACATAATCTTTATCTGAGCCGTTTCACGATAAAATAAGTCATTTACATTTATTGTCATTATCACTTTTTTTTGTCGTAAAACACAATCTGTTACACACTCAAAAATGTTCCTTTTGTTTCCCTTATCTTACTGACTCATGAATGGTCTAAAGTCTGACAAACAACTTTTCTCTTAATCATGATGTTGCATTCACTCCCCTTTGAAAACCATGCACTAATGAAATGTATCTTTAAAAATAATAGAAATTGCTGGAAATGGCTGATCTGTTATATTTACTTTTCCTCGTTTTTTTTGTAAGTTACAGCCTCTGGAATAAAATTTATTTTTTGTACTCAGCTAAATTTGTATTCATGCAGATCAACTAAAAAGGGAAAACATTTTTTTTTCTCTGATATTTCCCATAAAATACTGTATATCAAAAGAGGAAAAAATGAAAACAAGATGGTAGATTGCACATCTTTTCACTGGGGTTTTGATGACTTGTTACTGGTGAGCTATAGCCACTGCAACATTGCTGTCTGGCGAGTTTCCAGCACAGTTTGGTTGAGCACATACATTGAGTCCGCAGGCTATTTTCTTTTAGGATTTGGGGGAGTGTGGATTCAAGACGGGACAACCCTCACCGTGCGGTTACAAAAAAACCTCACCTAGAGCTAGGCCTGTTGGCGGGGCATGACCAAGCATCTGGTGGTAAACCCCCCTTCAGACATTAAAAAAAACTACAACAGGAAAAAGAAAGCAATAAAAACAAACCCTCCAAAATCGGAACCGAAAGCCAAATATTTATTTTTCATTCGAAAAAGAGTATCTGCAAAACTGGTTTCGCGGTTCCCAGTACTGACCCCCATGGCTTCGAATTGGAAGAAAACCTGGAAATGACGGATTCCTCGTGCTAAGGAGTTCATTCCAGTTTCCCTCCAACAGCAAGAACAACATCGCCCGGCGATCCTGGCTGCCAGGCGCTTGCGATGCGCTTTGCCACGTGCACCACGTGTGCACCGTTTTTGCTCAAAACACAGGATCACATTCGCACCCCTAGAAACAGGCTCAGAAGACACAACATTAAGCATGCAGTGTAACCGGGGGGCGTGACCTGTCATCGCAACACTGGCTGCTACAACGACGCTATCAGTCCACACGCTGCTATGACCTTGAGAAACTGTCCAGTGAGGACTGGGAAGCTCTTCTTGTCAGGGGGGCCAGAGTGGGGTCCACCAGCGAGGAGGGAGGAAAGAGCTTGAACCAGCCGATCACCATGTTGGACAGGTCCAGCTCGTCTAACAGTATCTGAACTGCTCCCATGAAAGATTTATGGTCCATGCGTCCATAGTCGCCCCAGACGATCACCTAAAAGGAAGCCGTGTAACACATCCGTGAGTCCCACGGATGAGACCAGCTCGGCGTACAGTACGTACGCTATGTACTGTACTTGCGCTTTCCTCACCTGTAAAACTTTGCCTCCGGGGCTCTCCTCAAACGGCAGTTGCTGCTGGTAAAGAGGATCCAAGGTTTTTCTTGCTACTTTTGTTTTCTTTTTGGCTATGCAGACTCCGTTTTCCAAAAGGTAGACCTTGACATATGGTGCTGGGAAGAAAAAGGGGAGACAACAAGCGTCACATTCAGAGTCCAAGGAAACTGTTACCATCGATTGTCAACGGCCTAGGATTACCTGGCAGTGCCTTGGAATTTGGTTTTCCTACAAGGCCACGAGCTCGAATGACTTCCACTTCCAGAGCACCTTTCTTCTCCACCATGCCGATTTGGATGTCACCTGAACAAAAATGTCCGAAGTTTTTTTTTTTTTTTTTTTTTTAAAAGATGGACAAGAGCGTCAGGAAAAGAGAGCTGGTCAAAAACGTTCTTAAGCTTTTGAGAAAGGAGAACTCTCGTGCTTACCCATCGGTGGCGTAGCCAGCGTCTGTCGTCCGACTAGCTGGGCCGGCCCGAGGCCGTCCAGGAAGTCACTAAACTGGGCTTCCGAGGACAGCCTCACACCAGGGAAGATCAGACTAGAACACAGAAACACACGTTACCACGTAGAAGAACCTTTACTCATGTCAGTACATGAGCTTATCAAAAGCAACAAAGCAACAAAGCAAAAGCAACAAAAGCAAAAAGTCCAAGTCTTTGCTTACTTTCCCTCGGAGCTGTAGCTGTTCATGCTGCCGTCTGTGGATTCTCGACTGGCCTGACGAGTCATCCTGCTCCTCATTTCCACCGCCAGACCTGTCTCTGTGCTCCTCTGGATAGTGCTGCGCAACTTCTTGCCTCCTGCTTCTGCTCATGCAATAAGACAAGCACAAAAGAAAAGACGAGTCAGTCCCACCGTCACTTTTGGCATTCACCAATACAGTGATGTACAACCACACAAACGATATCTCAATGAATACACACTAACCCCTACATCGGGAAACAACATTGTCTGCAAGTTTCATTTTGACAAAAAAAAAAAATCTACGTACATGTGAATACAATTTTAAAAATTGTGTGCTGTTTTGACAAAGTTTTTTGTTAGAATAGCATAGCACACAATCTGACATCTGCCTCATCGGGCTGATCAAACATGACAGCTGACTGCTTCCATCAGCCTGCAAACACTCGTATGTTCACATCTCCAAGCCTGCATGGATGCACCTGTGTCAGATGTACCTACATTAAACTATCCGTAAGTATCTTACAAATAATCCACCAACACTACAGGGCGTTTTCGGTTTCCATAAACCGCAAAAATCAAGGGAAAATTGTATATATGATTATTGATTGTATATATTGAAAATTGTATATACTGTACATTTTTGCTCAGCGCAGTCTCGTTGGGCCACAAGTTCAATGAAATCCACAGAAGAATGCACTTCATGGCAAAAAATCTACTGCCAAAAGTGGTGAGAAGGCCAGCCAATGTTTCAAAATAAACCTACTCCGTACCAAATAATGTATGTGCACAAACGCCTTGGTACACTTTTGATTAGGAGTTCTTCCCAAAGCATGTTGCAATGGTGACTTGACTCTTTGTACAACTCAATCTGTTCATCCCTCTGAGTGAGTCACAAGTCGTGACTCCCGATGCATATATCAGAATATTGTTCTGAAATCTGGTTCAATCGACAATTCGGGGAACAAAAAAGTCTTACGTACGCTGACAATGTATTGTACGCTGCCTGCTGCCAGTGTTTAGCGCAACTTCTAGCATGAATTTGCCGAAAGCGAGTAGCGCTCAAGTGGATTATTTTTCAGAGGCAGTTTAATAGACAAATATAACTGCAAACTGACACGGGCATCATGACATGGTTGCCTTTGATACTGATCACTTTTGAACATACCAGCAGGAGAGAGGTGTCTAAAATCCCACAGTCTAAATTCAAGTTAAAAATAGGGAGATTTAATTTTTTTTTAAACAATCACAAAATTTGGTCATTCATTATTCAGTAGAAACATTGATTATGTGTGAGTGTAGCTAATATTGTGATATCAAATATGTTCAGGACAATAAAGCGTATTAAATCATTGTTTGCATAAATGAGCATTCAGACATTTTGTCCGTTCTGTGAATGGGCTTACTTATGATGTACAGTATTACGCATGTGCACAAACAGAACAGTCATTTAGCCTTGAAATGTCGGTGATTCAGCTCGACTTTTCATCCTGCTCATTGTAACTTTGAAAAGAAGCAACAGTGACAGAGACTGAATGACGTCTGGCAGAATGTCAATGAGTGCTATTTTGAAATAGCAATGTTCTTGTTGTGACAAACCTATGATGTTTATGAAAACACTGTCAGGCGTCTTCAATGAATAAACAGAATCTATCTGTACCTTTTTGTCATTCCGCTTCCTTAGATTCCTTTTTTGAATTGTTACAGCCTAAGAATGGCATTCAATGTTTACAAAAGAAGAGCTAGAAGTTTCAACACAAGAGCTGGAGCAATTTAAAGTCATCAAGACGAGATTGGAAGGTTGCAACATACTCATAATTGCATAGTTATGCAACACAACAATAGTTTTCCACTTGTTGCTTGCAATTGTGCTTACTGTTAACAAATATAAAATGAATAACACATTTGGTACCAACAACGTAGTGTGCCTCAAGTCATCTTTGACATAAGTACAAAACCATAAATATACACAAGGAAATATATGGCTTTCAATGCATGCTTTAAAAAGGCCTAAGTGCTAAACAATTTAAAAAAAAAAACAACCAAATAAAAAAACATACGCTCATATAAACTGGCTTTAGGTAAAAGGCTCTGTAAGCTGAACCCAAAACAAGCTTAGATACTGTACTGTCAATATGTAAGGTTGTTTCAAAATCACAGTGGCATGTCACTAGTTTGATAAAAATACGAGGCACAACTGCAGCTTGATTTAAGATTAATTAGTTCAGCCCCATTCGAAACAAAAGTGAGCATGAGGTAGCGTGTTGAAATGGATCCTTAATCGCAATTTTGCATTGCATTCAGCAGCACAGCATAAAAAGGAAAATGGAGCCCAAACTGTAAGCGTACTCTGCAGGGTTGACAAGGTGAATCAGAATTAGAAACGTATTGGATTTGACAGTGAATGAAAAACGGTGATGTTAAATTATCTTCAACATTACGAAGCTGATTGTGTGTGGTGTGGATTACACATACTTAAAATGTGAAAAGTGTAAATCCCAAATGGTCACAGTAAATTAAATGACTTATTGTTGTTACCCATTAGCTTCATATTTCACTCCCGAATTGATAGCCTTAGATGATAAACAAAATTGCACATTGGCACAACGTGAACTGAAGCACAACCGACTAACCGACACACGCTTGCCGTCTTAAAGCCCAGCGTCCCTCAACATGGTCTTACCTCCATCGTCTTCATCGAAGGAGTTCATGCAGGGGAAGTAGACAGCCAACGCTTCAAAGGATGCAGACAAGCTCATCTTACTCTGGGAGCGTTGGATACGCATCCCAGCAGCCGGAGCAGAAGAATCATGCCCCTGCCTGCCCATAGTGACGAGCGCTGGCCCTCAATCGATCGATCGACAGGTGTAGCTTCAAAATTCAACCGCTAGCGAATCTGGGCGATTGAGAATTTGCAAATCGATCTAGGCTGTCGGCTAGTCTGTCTGTAGGTGCTTCTCAGGATGAGATGTGGATGCTGCCTCAGTGGCTGAGACTTGCGCTGCTGTGTGTCTGATGCTCCCTGCAGCACCTCTTTTTTTTCTAGGGGGGAGGGAGGAGAGCCGATTCTCACTCCACCAATCAGAGTGCCAGCCTTCTTAAACCTCAGCTGACAGAGTAAAGAAGCTCTACCCAGCGATATGTCGAGACCTCCCAATTAAGTGGATTTTTAAAAATAAATGACCTTGCTTTCTCCAGGTACTTATTCCTTCCACTGTTCACCTTTTTGTTTCTTTGCGTTATTCATACATATTCAGCAGTCCTTATTTTTCTTCCCATCCTTGGTATCACAATCCCCTCAGATCCGCATGCTATCTACAGAGGCCAGAGAAAACAAGCTGTCATTCAGTCCGCCAGCATCCATGCCGTACGTGACACGGCTTCAGCCGCACAGCAGCCACCCAGTTTGCACATGCCAGCTTCGGCTCATTTTATTGTTCTCGCTGCCATTACTACAATAACACAGCTGTGTTGACTTGGGAGGAATTCTCTCGGCGCAAAATGAGAACACCAGAAAACGATCACATTCACACGTTCAACCTAAAAACGTCATCTACCATCCGTCAGTAGTTTAGTTTTCTTGATAATTGTATTCATATACCCGCCGAAACATGTTGAGGCGTTCTCCATTTAAATTAGAATAAAGGGTTCTATGTCTTGCTCAATGGTACTTCAACGTGAGGTTAAGAGGGTCAAACCATCAAGGTTTTCAGCTCTTGCTAACTGGCCAGTCATACATGAGCACAAGGGACAAGCTGGATATGTTGACTGCGATGACAATGAAGTGCGACACCTTTTAATATATTGTCCAATAACACAAAGCTGCTTGCGGCGTTAACATTTATGCACAAGTTGTCCTCTCAAAGACGCGGTAACCTATTTCCACAAGCGTGCCACTTAACGTTTCATCTGGGTTAGCACACCAACAAGAACTTTACACGTGCACGTCTGTGGCAAGTTGCACAAAACACATTAATACAACATCAACAGTAATTGGGTCATATTTAATGGTTTGGGGCTTTTTTGTGAAGGCCTATCAACTTGCACCCAAGCTCCAGACTGCTTACTGTTACAACAACACTGTGCACTTGGTGCTTGGTCTTAAGCTTCTTTCGTGGTTGGAAAGAGTGGGTCTGTACTTCACAGTACTTTGTCCAGCTGGATAGAGTTTTGAACTGCCTGTGACTATCTCTAAAGTGTTGTACGGAAAAAGATTTTCCCGTGATACTTGCCATGTTGTTCAAACCTGAGACAGACTTGCCTCAACATTCTAAA
The DNA here is from genome assembly GCF_059441005.1 of Hippichthys cyanospilos. Lineage (NCBI taxonomy): Eukaryota > Metazoa > Chordata > Actinopteri > Syngnathiformes > Syngnathidae > Hippichthys > Hippichthys cyanospilos. Next base: position 10,142,376 of record NC_142371.1, read on the forward strand.
ATTTGATTTTTCAAATTAAAGCAATAGTTGGTTATCCCTCTCACTCATAACAGTAACACCAACCTCTTGCTTCGCATCAAAAGATGAATTTGAGGTGAACTACACATTTCAGCTTTTGCTGCCTGGGATCGACATCTCAAAACTCCATTATTGGTGACCAAACATGAGAGCTCATCCGACTAATTATCTGAATAAATTTGCCAATTATGGCCCTCCAAGCACTGGCAGCGGTGCCGTTATTTATTACATAACTCCAATACCTTAAGTTTGTATCCTTAAATATCATAAAATTATATCATTATATCGAGCAATTTTCTAATAAACTCACTTGTCATTCAAAACAAAGTGAATCTAAAATTTTTACAAGTAATGATGCAATAATTGTATAAATAATTGACCTAGATGTAACTACATTATACACAACCTAGTCACAGTTGGTTAAATTAAAAAAAAATCATAACATACAGCGTACAACATAAATTAAGCATAAATGTGTTAAATGTGACACCCATTCACAGCTACTAGTAAAACATACACATAGGAGAAGAAGTGATGTATGGCCTTATAACTTCATTAATTGTGTCATGAAATGCTTTGTGTGAACCGTAAAGGATGAAAAAACAAACAAAAACAACCAGTCCGTGAATAGTAAAGAACAAAAACGCGAATTGGTGGGGTCCTACCAAAGACTACATTTTTAGGTGAGCGAAAGTATTGGAACAGAGACTTAATATAGACTGTGAATGAATGAGCGAGACTTTATACAGGATTTGGGTAAATACCCTTTTTGCAAAATCTGCATAGCATACCGCCATGAGGTACGACGACGGACAGACACATGAAAACAATTAGGTATTGGGACTGGCTACACCTGAAACAAAACACAGGCACTCAGCTCTAAAGGCAAGCAAATTCTTTTTAACAGTGGTGGTTGCCAATCAGGCTACTCTCCTTTGCACTGATTGGTGGCTTGAATTGGGGACAAGAAGAACATGAATTCCTTCAGAGTGCTCACACACACAGATCATCACACAAAACACAATTTAATGGCCACAGAAAACCTTTACCAAGTAAATTGCATTAATTAGGGTTTCTATTAAGATGATTGATAAAGTAAAAACTTCTACTTCTTCCCCTTTGCGTAACAAATTTCTTTGTTATTGGCCTGTAGGTATGTAAAAATACAGTCAGTTTGTTACATGATTTTTCATGTTTGAAAGAGAGCAAAACATTTGTTTCTATAACACAGGAGCTGGAACATCAGTGGGAAGTTTGGAAGTTGTTTGGATTTGCGGCGACAGACGTGGAGCATGTATCGCTGCAATGTTGTTCGAAGCCCGTGACAACAAAAGGCAGGAGCACAACAAACTAATTCTGGCAAATAAAACAAAGGCACCAATCCAAGTGTGTAAAATGTCAAGCTTTGCAAGTATAAGACTGTATTGACCAATACACTCCCGCCAAAAAGTAGCAAGGACACACAAGGAAGCCCATATGATAAGATTGGGGCACGTTGGAGAGCGATCACGGAAGCATCTGCATTGCACATCGCTAAAGATCAAGCACCCATGCGTATATACAGAGGAAAAGACTGTGGTGGAATTGTCACATGCAGTAGGGCATGCCTCAAGCCAGAGGCAGTGGACAGGCTGCTCTTTCTTGCCAAAAATCAATATAAAAAAGGGGGAGTGGGGGCAACAAGTACACACCTCAAGTCTTGCATCGAATAGAATAAAATAGAAGGCCTTTATTTTCATTGTATAGCTAGTATACTATGAAATTGGCAGTACCTTCTCCAAATAGTTTGGTTTGTATCCTAAGTGATACAAGATGCATTTTTTTCTTTAACAAAGTTGAAACAAGTTTTAATTGTACTTACTTTACTACGCAACATATGTTCAACGAAGTATTTAATGCAAGGCAGGCGTTTTGCATTTTAATTCTAAGAGGGAAATATTGTATGTTAAATGCAAGCTAAAATGAAAACAAAACTGGTTTTGAAATGTATGTCCCAGTTTTATTTTCTTTAAAAAATAGGTGAGAAAAAAAATCTTTTTTTTTGGGGGGGGGGGGGGATAAAATAAAATGAAAGAAAATAAAAGAAAAAAAATGAGTTTCTTACCTGATTACTTATGTATACAGTGGTAGCTGTCAATTGAGACCCATTTAGAAAAATCAGATTGAAATACATTCGGTATAAAATGACCGAAACTGACATTTTTAATACTAATTGAATAAAATTTGCTTAAAAGTTATTAATGTGCTTGGTTCTAAGTAGGCTTCATTTTTTGCACACAGCAAGTAAGTTTTTCCTGTGTGCCAAGTTGTTGCCATGTTTTGGGTGCATGTTTCAATTATCATTTACTTTATTGATTTATTTTTATTTTATTTTAGTTTATTATTATTATTATTATTTGTGAGTATCAAGCCTCAGAGCCTTGTTTATATATTGCTTGATTAAAAAAGGGCAATAAATAGACATGTTTGACCAAACATAATGAATAATCGTGATTTCAATACTGACTACAATCATCATGATTATTATTTTGGCCAAAATCGTGCAGCCCTATTGCTAACCAAGTTAAACCCAATTATAATGGATTTTGGACTTACATCACAAGCTGTATGTAAGCTGAGTACTTTGGTTAAGGTAATTTATGAATGTAGTTCTAATTATCAGATGTTTAACCATCCCATCGATTAACATAATTAGTTCACTCTGCAGTGTTTCTTTCTTTTGATTATAGTGATTACAGTGGCCATTGAAATTTGGCAGAGGAAGAAATAGGGGCAAAATCCTGTTCCAACAGCAGCAAGAGCAAAGTAATGATCCAAGTCAAACAAGAAAGATACAACAATTTGTCTTCCATCTGTCTCGCTCTCCCCCGCCAAGTGCGTCAAAGGACACGTGGCAACAATAGATGGTATTACTCAAGTAACACATTCAGCACGTGATGTTTAAACTTTTGCCCTTCTGAAGTTTATTCTTACCCATCCACCTAACTGCACATGGGCACACGGGCACAAGAGAAAAAACAAGATTTCCAGTAAAACACGTAGCGAACGTGACACGTGTCTTGGAGATCACAAGCTAATTAGACATTCTGCAACTATGCACTGCTAATAGATGCGTTTATCTCATTAAGTTAAAAATTGCCTCTTATTTTACCCGATAATGTATTGTTGTTTTCAAAGCATAAAAGTTTTCTTAGATTAATCACCAGATTATTTATATCAAAAGCAGATGGTGAATGGGTGTGTTGATGAAAGCCCATACATACACAAAGTTAGTTTTATTTTTGTCAGATTCAATAACATAGAAATAAGCGTTTCGATTAGTTGCAAAGGAAACATAATCCTTATCTTGGGGACCCTGAATTTTCAGGGAAGAATTTGCACTATGATTTTAAAACAGCATGACTAATACAGTTTACCATTTAAGCACCCAAGTGACAGAGACAATAGAACAGGAAATCTGAGCACCTCAGAGGACAAGAATCTAAAAAATTCTGTCTGTTCTACTACAAGAGAAGTGCGTAATATCCCAGAAGTGCAGCGCGGGGACTCGTGATTGATGAAGCCAGGGACAAGGCTGAGCGTCAGAAAGCAATCCGAACGTGGACACTTTAAGCACACTTACTGGACTGACATCATCCAGACAGACACACACACAATGACACAATGACAGACTTGCAGTTAAAACATTATATTTACTATTAGGGACCTACATGTGAAGCTTCCCCTTTACAGTATGTCTGTGTTTAATGGTAATGCAAAAATGGAAAAATGCATGAGGCTAAGTTAGTATGTTATTAAAGTTTTAGCAGCAAGGCCACATTTAATGCATTGAATAAAATAGACGTGTAAACACATGGAATTGCGAAATTGAGAATTGGTCCCAAATAGGTTTGGAACGACAGTGACACCCATTCACAGCTACTAGTGGATTTTTGCACTGCTGTTACACTTGTGAGTGCAACTGCGAGAATTGTTCAAGCATTGTCCATTTTTGCAATGGAACTTGCAAGAAAAAGGAGAATTTCCCTTTCAGGGGAACATTTTCATACGGGTGCTTGTAGTTAGGTAATGAAAAAAAAAAAGAAAAAAACAAACTGTGGAAAATTTCTAAATACAAAAAAATCTTATAGCACATGTTGTATTTTGTTTATAAAGTAACACAAGCAAATTCATGTCATTTTCTTAAACAAAGCCATAGAATTCTCAACTTTTGGGTTACTGAACCTCTTGATGGCGCCATAGAGCAAATGAAGCAACATGAAGCTTTAAACCATCTGCAAACCAATTGACTTCAAAGGTTCATTGCTTCAAGAAGCTTCATTTGGGGCACACTAGTCCGGGGGCTTAAATTATCAGGTTTTAGACAATATTAAATTAAACAAGTTCTCTAAATGTATAACTGATAATCAAAATTATTATGTCTATAATCGATTAGGTACCAATTAATCATTGCACTACTTAGATTGATGAATTGGTGATAGGAATAGGAAATAGGGCACAGACAGATCAAGCTACACTGTCTTTTGGTTATGTCTCGCCAAGCTTCCTCATGTGCTGACAGCTTTTGAAAGAGGGAAGAGGAAGAGGAAGAATATTTTTATTTATCAATGGGTCGAAATCTAAAAATATCAAATCGGATGTTCATAATTACCCACCACACAAGCACCGTGGGAGTATGCTAGTCAGGGTACAGCGTGGCTTAAGTGCACACCAGCAGTCCTCTATTTACTTAAAAAAAAAATCTAGCCATTATTTGTTAGTATTTTTTTGATATTATAAATATTGTTAAAGATTTGAAATCCAGCAAAGCATTGTGGAGTACAGGAGGGTTCATCTCGGCTCTGGCATGCTAGTGGTTAAACTTTAGAATTTTGGAGTGTTGGGTGGTATTGTGGATTCTTCCAAACAATATTTTTTCCAGTGTGCACTTCAAAGGAAAATTAAGATGAGACCGTCTAGCTCATTGTTGAGACAATTATGCATGCAGAAGGCACTGCAAATATGAGGACGGCATTACAACAACTAATTTCAGTAAGCTGCATTTTTAATCATTTGTTTTTTTTCTTTTTATGTTGGTCATTCAAAATATGGAAACACATGAATGACACATGGATATTTAGTCTAGCTCGAATGTATTGCCAAAAATTGGATCTGCCAATGATTTTTTTTAATAGCTAAGAAAAATAAGGCCCTTTAATGCTTATAGGGTGTGACCTTCACCACGAGCAAAGATAGCAGATAGAGGAATGTGATATGGTTGATAAAAACCCTAAGCACCTCATTAAAATGTTGACTAAAGTAGAGCTAATACAATACTTTTCTGGACAACATACAATACCATCAGGTTTGGCCATTAAGATGATGTTTGATGGTGATGATGGTGATGTTTTTGGGCTGGTACCTTCACCTTCTATTGATCCATTTTGTACTCTTTCTACAAATATAAATGTAGCATACATTATATTTTTTACATCCTATTTAACGTTTATGCATTCTCAATTGTTGGGTCATGATCAGAAAGTGGCTCGCACATAGGTTATGGGTAGGTCACGGAAAGGCAGTAAAGAATTACAAGTGGGTCTTGGATCCAAAGGGCATGCAAAAATAGATGGTTTGCACTGGAGTGTAATATGTTCATGCCGCACAAGACACAATCGGTTACTGGTGCACTTTTCTGGATTGTATCACTTATTCAATTTTAGTCACATTAATTTCAAATCACACAGAAAAAATAGAGGACATCTCCCATATTATCTAATCTATATAAACGTCAAATATTCATATGAAGTTGTGAATCAAACCCCCCCCCCCCCCCCCCCCCACCAAAAAAAATCTGGAGAACTTGCAAATCTAATGGAAATAATGTGATGGTATTAACAGAGAAATAAGAAAAAAAATAATAGTAGGTTCAATAATAACAAAAACAATAATAGGTTCTATGCGCCACCACTAGTGTAAACATAATATTCTGATTAGTAATGCATTTGGGACACCCATTTCGTCACTTGTCAAGTTAAGTAATGACTTTTGCGGCTCACCAGTTTTTTGTTGATTCGATAACGCAATATCACATACATATAAAATGCGTCATTGTGCTTGTTCCTTTAGAAATACACCTCCCTTGTGCAAGACATTTTTGTTTGCTGTCCAGTAAAGTGAAGATGCAAAAAGTGGCGTCTTTTATTTATTTTTTTGCATTGCATGTACACTGTAAAATGGATTGCGACCTTAGTTGGGAAAATATTAGATAAACAATATGAGCTCAATGTTTGTGCAGTAAAAGCCAATACGTATGTGGTGATGTGAGTTTTAGTAATACTAAGGCCACTGTGTAGCATGTTTGTTAACAAATTGACAGTTCATCCAAATTTTGGGGGAAAAACATTTACACACTGGCCAGAGCCCTTTCAGATGAATGTATGCAATTATTATTGTCTCCACCAATTGATCCGTATCTATTTTGTCCATTTCAGGGGACATTTATATGCATTTGGAAAATTATCACACATTCTTCTGTAGGAGATTTTAAAAGAGAAAGGACTGCAGTGATGTTTGTAAGAACATGCATATAACTATAAACTTAAAAACAAGGGGCATATAACCGTGCTAGTTAGGAGTAGTCAAACCTTGCATGAGGAGGTTAACAAAGGCAGCAGCAAATTGAAGCTTTTCTCCAGTTTTAGTTGTTCATGTGCGTCCGTGTTCAATTCATCCATCACACTGAAAGCAGCATATCTGCTCAGGACGCCTGGGAAATTAATTAGCAGCCTCAGCTGGGTGAGAGGGTACTGAGATAAGTGGCCATGGTAACACATGCAGCTCATAGCACAGTAAAGCTTTGTATTACGTACCAACTTAATGCTTAGTTCAAGGAACTCTGTTTTATAGCTTGTTTTCTTTTCATTACATTCTAAGCGTAGACAATTAACTAGTCTATCCCTACTTTCAAATTGACTGTAATATTTATGCCATCAGAGACTTAATTGTCACTGGCGGGTGATGGCTTTTAATGTCCCTTTTTAACACAACTCATGCAAAATGGGTATTAAAGAGCGATGAATGTAAAGATGTGAGGTGAGATGCAAAAATGAAACTTTAAAATGTGCGCTGCTCCATGAAGTCTTTGGAGATTCTACACCTTGGTAGTTCTTGAAATTTTGACAGTACCAGTCACAGTCAGTGCGACCTCAAATTATATTTAGCTTTCCAAGTATCACGATTGGAAACCTTAAAGTAAAAAAAAAAAAGAAAAAAGAAAAAAAGGCGTTTTTTCCAAATAAATACCTATAAAGTACTTTATCTCAATACGAATAAATTGCACTTAGAAAATGTACTATATATGAAAAGTACTGTACATGAAAAGTAAAAATAAAGGGGCAGCAAGGCCTGCTCTGCTGGCCTAACATAAGCTGACATCATTATCATATATATATATATATATATATATATATATATATATATATATATATATATATATATATATATATATATATATATATATATATATATACAGTGGGCCCCCGGGTTACGAACTTAATCCGTTCAGCGGCTACGCTCGTATCTCGAATTGCTCGTATAGCGGGCAATCCAGACCCATGTTAATTCGTGAATGCGTGCAACGCGCGCAGAAGCCTTAGGTAAAATCATCACGCTGTATATATATATTAATATTAAGTGACATAATCTACTGTACAGTTACATTAAATAACAAATACAAAGGAAAAATTACTTTTACCTTTGGAAAGACGTGTCTTGTGCTGGGATAAGCAGAGATGAGCAGAGATGAATGCTTGAAGTCGATACGGTATATCAGATATGCTATTGGTCTTACAGTGTCAAAGTAACTTTTTCAGTCAGGGTTTTCTCTACTTCCTTCCATCCCAACCAGCTGTGCCATCAAGCTAGATAAAGGCGTTCGGCCAATAGCATATCGGCACTTCTGTGATTGACGTGTGACGCCGGCCAATAGCATCTCCGTGAGTGAGACCGGGTGACCTTAATCGACCAATAGCATATTGGCGTCTCCTTGACTGACTGATAATTATTCGCACTTTTTTTTTAAACGGTTGGAATGTATTGACATCTTATTGATTAAAACACATTTAAAACCTGTGACGATTTTTTGTCCTGCAATCGGCACACTCAATTTCATGTCAGCTGTTTTTCCCAACGTGAATTGAGCTGGGTGGAGGCGGAGGGGAGGTTGAGTGTGTTGTATTAACTAGGCGCCACACTTATGGCTTGTTCGAGCGTCAGTTCACCGTTGGTTACAACTCACAGAATTGCAAGAATGACGCTGTCCCAAAGCATGTCGGGAGGTCGCCGACTAACATGACATGCAGTTTTGTCAAGCAACCATTATATGGCACTGTAATACCAGCCTCAACATGGTGCAGAGATTAACCTTCTATGTTAATACGGCAACGCATATGGGCTATTGGTCTTACAGTGTTACAGTAACTCTTTCAGTCATGGTGCAAATCACGGAGATACTAAAACATCATCCTCTTATTTCTTCCTTTACCGCTGCTAGTAATTTTAGAAGCTATGTCTAACAGATAAAGTTTGCAAAGTCTTCAAAACATTCCGTTTTTCACTCATTTTGTCTACTTCCTTCCATCCTGTCCCATCAAGCTAGATAAAGGCGTTCGGCCAATAGCATATCGGCATTTCTGTGATTGACGTGTGACGCCGGCCAATAGCATCTCCGTGAGTGAGACCGGGTGACCTTAATCGACCAATAGCATATTGGCGTCTCCTTGACTGACTGATAATTATTCGCACTTTTTTTTAAACGGTTGGAATGTATTGACAATTAATTAAAAAAAAACACACATTTAAACCAATGACAATTCTTTGTCCTGCAATCGGCACATTTAATTTCATGTCAGCTGTTTTTCCCTTTAGCTGTACAAACACTACACTTAAATGGTAATATATTTAGTCACCGTGAGTGAGACAGTCAGTGTGAGATTGTAAGACCAATAGCGTTCACGTTACCGCCGTAAGTATCTGTTAATGATTGTAGATGACGCAACTGCTGAATATGTTGACGCAGTTTCTACACACTTCTACATAGAACATTTCTACATACTCAATGGCTGGTTTGTCGGAATGCTCGCAAGACGAGAGGTTTGCTCGTAAGCGGAGGACAAAAATCTCCCTGATCCACGCTCGTAAGGCGAATTGTTCGCAAATCAGGGTGCTCGCAAGCCGGGGGCTGACTGTATATATATTTCTCCATATTCAGTTCTTTTTGTGTCATATTATATCCATTGGGATATACTCCTTGCAGACCCATTTGAGGGCATTCCAATCCAGTGTTGCGGGCCTCCTGCGCTGTGTGTAAAGGCATATGTGCAGTGCGCAAACACAAATGTGAACTGGCCCATATAGTTAATAGAAAGTTGCAATAAACAATCGAGTTATGTTGGCGATCTAGAAGCTTTACTTTGAACGTGACGTGATTGGATACTTACTTGAGCTAAGCAGAGACTGCATGGGACGCGGTGCTATGTTTATCAACCGTGTTTAACATTGAAAAGTTGGAAGTTGTTAAATATAGTTCTTAAAAAAACAACAACCGAAAACCACCCAACAAAACATGTTGCTCAACCAAGCTACACCGTTTTGCTTGGCTGATCTGCATTAAAAGCGTAGTGCACAGCGAAGCCAGACCCGCGGACATTTAGCAGGAAAATCAAATCTGCTCGCATTTTTAAACTTACAATGGTTGAAGAAGACCAAAACGTAGATTGGACCGACGTGACTTTCAGCATTGGCTTCCATGTCAATAGAAAAGGATTTATTATTGGAAATGAAACGCACATGACTCTACAAGGAAGTCATTGAAGTCCTTCTGAGGAAAGAAAGAAAAATGGATTTTGTGTTGCATTAAGTGTTTTGGAAGATAGCCGTTTGGTGGGTGCAAACATTTGATTGATTGATATTTTTCATTTTTAATATGTTTTTGTAATTTTATTTCATTCATATTCAATAAATAGTAAAGAAATAAAATGTTTTTATATTAATTCTTATGTTCTTATATATATTCTATTATATATTATATTCTTCTTCTATTAAACTGCAAATAGTACTTTAGAGGCTCGGTTAAATCGAGGAGAAAATTGATTTCTCTAGGATAACATTACTTCACTGGCTTACTATGACAATCAGAAATTAATTTTAAAAAATTCTCCTTGCCTATAAAGCAATAATAGCTTGCACAGAATTATCCCTTGTGGTCAAAACCTTACCACAAAAGTAAAAAGTTTACATTTAGTACCTGTTGCTCCCAGAGTTTTCAAAAGTAATTGTTTGAGGAACCATCTTCTGGATTTGGTTACACCGGCAGCTACTCATTTTTAGATAGGCCTAAAATAACATCAATTCATTTGTCCCATAACTGTATATCACTAAGTTCCCTCTTTTCCCCTGAAACAAGTGGTCCTGCTTTCAACGCCATAGTCAACAATATTGCTTCAACATTCATGTTTAGAAGTCCATTTCAATATGGAAAAAAAAAAAAAAAAAAATCTTGTTTAGTTGAGCACACCTCAACTGCTAACCAACATCACAGTTACAGTTATTGCGATATGAACGGATGTCTCAACTTTGCTATGTCGTAAACACGGGCATCGTAACGCCGCATGTGTTGTTGATGCACATCCATTTACGTGCCGACATTCACAAGTCTGGGAAACATCATTCTATTTGTGTTCAAATTCGTCCTGGAACTACACATCCTCTCTTACTGTTTACTTACTCTTGATTTATTCAGCAGCCATTTAGGCAGCACACTCTATTGCTTGCTGCCAATCCACTATGCTCTCCATTATGTTAGTATAAAACAAAACCAACTAAACTCGTGACAGGAATTTTACATGAATAAAAGTCAACAGGAATTCTTTACTATTTTTAGAAATAGAAAATAGCACTGATTCACACATTACCTAGTTCAAAACAGAGAAAAATCCAAAGACCACCCCCCCCCCCCCCCCCAACAAAAAAAAAAATATTGGTGTTTGAAATATACCAGAAGTCAGAACACATTCTCTCATTCACACTGACGAATACGAGCAATGTGAGGCGGAGTTTATAAATAGCAACAGCATTCAAGTGAGCATCAGAAGACAGACAGCAACATCAGGAATTCAGCAACACAAAGATCTTAGAACTGTGACATAAATTCCAAAACGAAACAATAAAATATTACTGAAGAGGCAGCAGGCATCATCATAATTCATAAAAAGGCAAAAGTAGCCACGGAATATGACTTATAATAACAATAAGCAATGGGGAAACAGGAGAGGAATTTCCAGGAGTTGACATAGCCTAGAGGAAAGAGGAAGAGGAGAGAGGAAAAAGGAAAAAGTCACGTTGTTGGCTTTGCCTCCAGAAAACGCCGTTGCCAAGTCCGAAGCCTGTCTATGTACAAAAAAAAATAAAAAATGAGGAAAGCAAGTAGTGGATCAAAAGGAGTAAGTAGTGGATCAAAAGGAGTACCGGCACCACTGTAAGAGACTCAGTAAGGCAACACAAGGGGGCCACAGGACAGATGCACATATGGACACAAAGCCTTATAATAGGAGAGTATTAGGCGGTGTCTTACCTGTTTGGCTGAGTTGTGAGGTGCTCCGGCTCTTGCGTGAAATGCCAACCATGGCCTGCATTTTGGCACCGATGCTGGAGCGCCTCTTCTTGTCGTCAGCGCCTCCCGTGCCCACCGCCGTGTCCGACTGGCTGCCGTCTGTCTTTTCCAGGTTACACATGTCACCGCTGATGCTGGTGCTCTTCGTCATATTCATGCCGCCCGACGAGCCCATCTGCCTGTTTTTCATTTTGGATGCAAAGTCACTGTCAGCCACCACCATTGACAGGGGGAGGCAGGAGAGAACAGAGAAGAGAGAAAAGGCCAAAGGACAGGAAGAGGCCAGCGGGAGGGATGTGATAAGAGAGTAGAGGGAGACGGAAAGTGAAGGAAAGGATGAAAGCAGATGACAGGAGAATAAAAGGAGATGGGGAGGTGAGGGGTAAAAAGGAGAGAAGGACAGAGTTCAGGTACAGGAATTCATGACTTACAGTATAGATGATTACGGGCTCAGAGTGTATCTGCATGCTAAACTGGATATGGTGAATTTTCAACTAAATGCTAAATTTAGCTTACTTTAATAATAATAAAGCCAAAATATAGAAAGCATGTGTATACTCTAAAATGTCCTCACAGCATTTAGCAAAGTTTGTTGCAACATCATGCGGTTTGCCAAACAGACACTATGCAGTTTATATGATCATGACTTTGCCCATGTAGGTAGAAACTCGTAGACAATGGCAATCTATATTTTACATCTCGTATCAAATCTTACACAGAGTTCAACTTTTGGTCTGCCATGAGAATTAATCCTCAAGTCGAGTGCTTCGTATCCAGGCCACATCCCAAATTAAGATCTTATTTTAGCTCATCCAGTTATGCTCTCTTTAAGAGACAAATTATATTACGTGTCATGGGGTTTGCATAGCTGATGAGATGAATTACACGTTAAACCCTTGAGCTACTGATAACAATTCACGTGATTGTACCTTTGCTGTCTTTTGAAGAGAATTTAAGACAGACAATTTTAATAACTACTTGAACTGGGCTCTGCAAAATCCGCTTCATTATGTAATATGTACTATGTTCAGATCATTCACAATGGAAAAAGACTAATGCCTAACATGATGTGTGTCTGGAGAAATGTATGGACTGGGGCCGAAGACTGGTTGTTTCTGGATCTCATTCTGGTTTCCCGCCACTGGTGAAAAAAGACAGATGTCTTCACTGTGGACAACACAACTTTTAAACGTGCGGGTGCCCATGCAGATGGGTTCTGTTGTAGATCAGTCTACCCTCTATACATAAATATTGAATACTTGGCGATGCACAATGCTTTCGATTAATTATTATAGTCTCGAGATTTCAGGGGCACTAGATGGGGAATTGTCTGGAGGAGTGTTGGCTGAGGCTAACACGGCTCTGAAGAACATCGAGACACTTTTAAGCACAGTCATGTTCAAAGACAAATACTTGGAAGTTGAATCAAACACAACTTATTGTATTTCATGCATAGTAAATAATGTGGAAATAAATGTGTTCACACCCAACCCGCTCAAATGCCAGAATTTTGTGATCTACACACTAACGCTCAAATGCCAGGATTTTGTGATTTACAAAAAAATAGACCAAGATAATTGCTTGTGACCATTTACATGACCTAGAATCTTTACAACTCAATTAATTAAAAATGTCTTATGTTAACTGAAAATAAACAAAAAAAAAATCTGGAAGTGCAACCAAATATTAGGGAGAATAAAGTTAGTTGTGTATTTTTTTTTTTTTTTCTGCAAAGACGACACTGGTCACCTCCAGAAGACCAGCATATCTACAGTGAAGCATGGTGGCTACATGTTATGCTATGGGGCTGTCTTTACCCTGTTGGAATTTCTGAGATAAGGAAGATGACAATATGAACAGTTCCAAATATCAGTCAGTGTTAACAACAACAACAACAAAAGTTAATACAGTATTTCTGTTTAGAAAGCAAAATTAATAGCGGTAAGTAAATCAGCCTACTAAAAAAACAAAATAATAATAATTTGGGATTCATCAGAAGTACAGTGGGCCCCCGTGTAACGACATTAATCCGTTCCGCAGTTGGGGCCGTAAGGTGAATTCATCGTATGACGGGCAATTCAAACCTATGTTAAATAGCTAATGCGTTTAGAACCCCAGGTAAAAACATCAAAATTGTACATATATATTAATACTTAGTAGCAAAATAGTATAGTAAGCCCACAGCCCACCAGCCCCTTTTAACCAAGAGCAACTTTGACCCTTTTCAAATTTTACTTTTATATATATATATATATGATATACATGTATACAATCAGAAAAACATCATAAATAAATAACTCTAGAAAGGATTTATTTACCTTTGAGTGCCCCTTGTTATGCCCATATTCCTTAACAAGGGTTATCTCCAGCATAGTTTCAATATAAATCATCTTTTTACTTCTCTTTTTAACATCACTAGCAATCTTGGGACCCATGGCTAAGCCTTTTAACTTTGAATTAAGCAGTCAAATGCACTATAAATACGGTTTTGTAACCACTCACAATCGAACATAGCTTTGCCGTTCTGCCATTACGAAACGAGTGAGGCCGACCAATAGCAGACCATCATCTCCGTGAGGAGACGCCGACAAATAGCAGACCAGCATTGTAGTCACGCGTTGCATGGAAGCAGTTAGACAGCAAGAGTGAATAAGTGCAATTACCTAAAAACGCCAGCAGAAGGAGGCAAAACAACACAAATAGAGGCAAGCCCCTTGTTTTTGGTCTAATATTCGGGAAAAAGTCATAAAAAGGGGATGAAAAAACTCAGTATTCCACGGCGCAACATGAAAATGTCGGAAATCAGGGAAGTTGTAACACGGGGTTCCACTGTACATTAAATGGTGTCAGTTGTATGACTCCTCTTTAATAAAGATTTCAGTGTGATAGAACCATTTGAAACAATGCCACATCCCAGTTATAAAAGGGTGTGCACGCTTTTTTTCTATCTCACAAAAAAACCTATTATATAAAGATTATTTTCCAATACAGGACCTAAATCTCTAGACTGGCTAAAACTACCAGGGACTGTTCTTTCACTTGGTCAATTGAGATGATCTTGTTTCTGATAATGTAAATATGATGAAGTAGTCCGTTATATTATGAACTGAAACGTAACCAGCTATGCCAAATGGATGCCGCGCTGGTCAAACTGAGCCAGTATAGCACTAACCTATATCACCTAATTAACTACAATATACAATAATGTACCCATTCAATGGGATTTATGCCACAGAACATGGCAGGAATTCTGAATAAATATCTTGGCCAGCTACACTAATTTCTTTTCCCCCAAATTGTATTTAGATTTTTGTAACCATTGTCTGCTACCCAATGCGACCACAAGCTCCCAATGGAAAATGAAACGGTTCAAATTTCAGCATTTTAAGAGCACTGTTGCTGAGCATTAACATGTGCCTTCGTGCCTGGCTTCTAAAATACCAACCTGTGTGAAAGGCACATGAAGATGGCATGGTTCTAGGAAAACCGATGAGAAGGCACAGGCAAAATAAGAGGCAGTCGAGGATTTTTCAGCTCGGTTGAATATTATGCCCACAATATATAATTTGATACACTGTCTGTTCAGCAGTGCTATTTTGGAGTTTCTGAAATATCAGGAGGCTGGACTTGAGGCAAGTAAGGAGGAGCGAATCCACACTATTGAGCAACTTGTGAAAAATCTCAACGTTCACGGGTGTTCTGCCTTAAGTTTTTGAAAGGCAATGTTAGGCCGTTCCTACGATTTTATCTTCCTCTGAATTATCGGAATGTTTAATTTATTTATAGAAGAATTGATGCCAATGAATTTGCTTTAATCATGCCATTCAGTGGTTCTTTAAACTGAAGTACTGTATGTGTCATAAACTCCTTGATATTATACTTGGGCTATACAAAATACATTTTGTCTAAGCAGAACTAGGAATACATCTGATACAGTCCTCTTAAATGTAAAGATTTGTAACATGACTGTTAGAATAGGCTGTTTTTACAAATTTCTTGAGTTGTACATGTGTGTCTCACATGGCACATTCATTAAACATGATTTTGTAAACACATTTTTGATAATGATTTAAAAATATTGTATTCTGATATAAAACAAATACATAAAAATAAATACATAAATAAGTGTTAGACCTACTCACATTACAGTCCCAAATTTCTTTGTGAAAATCTTGGCACACCAAACAGCAAATGTGCCTGTTTGAAAAAACTGGACTGCCTTGCAGTTTCTGATTTACTCTGTAGACAGGGAATATAATTATCCTTATCATGCACAATTTATAACATGCGTTATTATCTAGGGCATGATGTTCCCAAGACAAAGCTTTCGTTACAAAAATTGAATGTACAGTTGTATATCCTGAAAATTCATGAAAAACCTGACAACAAAGCAATAACCCATATGTAGATTAGTATACCCTGTAAACAAACACAAAAAATGTAAAATCCTTTATGAAAATAATGATTTCAAAAGTAAAAATCTCTAAGGGACTGCTTGTTGTTATGTGTTGAAGTTGATAATTATGTACCGTTGGAATACATTTAAACTACGCTAACAGGAGAGCTCATATTTCAACACAGTGTTTATTGAGTTCCGCAAAAAAAGCAAAGAAATAAAGTCAAATTAAAGTCTGTAATATTTGTCATTCAAGTCATTCAAGTCATTCACTCCAGGAATATAGCTTGGCTTTTGTTCATTAGATGAGTTGTTTTCGAAATGGGGTAGCTAGACAAGCGTTTAAGTAAACATGTCCACTCTTCGTTTAAGTAATGAAAAGTCCCTGTCCTTGAAAACACCGGTCTTCACTCTTCCATGAATGAATGGTTACTAAGGCAACAATACTGGTGAAAGACATTCAATTAAAAAAAAAAAAAAAAAAAAAAAAAAAAGATCTAGAAGCACTAACGCCTCGAAACCACAATTCATCCTGGAGGCAACTGGACAGCAGAGTGAATGCTTGTCGGTTGCAAGTGCGGCTGAGTTTTGTGAAACACAAGTTCTCATAAGACTAAAAACCCATTTGGCTATTATGGTGTTTGCACAGCAAGCCAATGGGAGCAGGCCCATTTAATGCGCGGTAGATGTGTATTTACACAGTGACCTGAATACATAAGGGATGAGTCACAAGTAAATGTACCTCGTAGCGATGTTTCTGTTCAATCACTCTGCTTCAGTGCTTTCATGGTTGAGGATGGCTGAGCAATGAGCTACAGTAACATTTTTTTCATTTGAGGCAAGCTGCATCTGTCTTTGAATATACCGTTCTGGTAGATTTCAGTCATTGAAATATTTAGAATATTTAATTACTATTTAGTTCATGAGTACAATGTCAACTTGTGAAGGGTAATTTGAGTAATACGGCAGACCACTCAACAACGATGCAGTTTAACACTTTTGTAAAATAACACTTTTGCTTTTCTTTTTTTTTCTTTATTACTTTACTGGAGAAATGTATTGATGGTCCAAAAGTAGCGATGGCGAACTGCATTTAGGAAAAGGAGGTGTCATGTACTGACTGACAGTTTTGGTTTGGCTTGAAATGATGAAGACGGCTGACAATTCCTTCCTGCGTATTAAATACAATAAATATATATTATAAAATCTTGTTTAAATAATAGTATATGGACATATTAAATAACATGTTGTACATACAGTAAAGCAAATATTATATTATTTATAAAATTATGACTTATTAATAAGCAATAAATAAAAACTAACAGTACAGCACAGATGAAAATATAACTGAATAAGAAACAAATTTGTTTGATTGATTCCATTACCAATTTCAACTGACAGCTACATGGTACTAAAATCCATGGTACTGAAACAGCAGCATTTTATCCATCTTTACTCACCATGCAACCAGTTTGCTATTTTATGCATGTTGGTTTTTTTGTTTTTGTTTTTTTATAAAGATGACATGACCAGTAACTTCTCTTTTTTCGCTGTTAACGTGGAGCGACCCCCCCCCACACACACACAAAAATGAAAAACCGCAAAGTAGCGTCACCCCATGTCTCCCATATTTTCTTGAACAAGCTGTTTAAGCCATATCTAAAATCAACTCATTTCTGCAAGATTTGCAAATTTCGATAGGCATTTTAACCAGTCCAAGCAATGCATGTTTCAGTTCTATCCACAGTGGTTTAATTGTATTTGGATCAGGGATCAAGGGTCATTAGGTTTGCATTTTGTTCTTAGCCATTTTCAGGTGTGTTTTCATTCATTATACTGTTGAAGACCAAGACTTGAGGACTTGATTGACATGGCAGTATTGAGATTTTCTAAAAAGACCTGATCTGTCTGAAGAGCTGGAGTCTGGAGAATTCACTCCTTAAACCTTCGACAACTGGAAAAGTTAACTCAAATGTGGGCCAAAATAAATGTTGATAGATGTCTAACTAAAAGTTCCAAGAATCTACATGCAATATCAGGGTTGGACTTCTGACACAAAAAATGTCATCTATAAAGCTGTGGTTTAAAAATATGTAAAGCCACGTAGGTCTTTTCACCCAAAAACCAATTTTACAGTCAAACCCATGTGTAAACATCTCTGATAAATCAGGATTTGGTTGACCTTTTGTTTCATTAAATTTGAATGACATTACATAAAGATGAATAATTTAATATAGTTACCTTGTGTTAATTAAAGATGGAGTACCTACTGCATGGTGTCTGATGGGGCACAAAATGCAATCATTTGTGGCCCAAATTTATACTGTAGCTGTCATGAAGGACACCGTTTTCATTCTGTTTAATAGCAGGCTCATTCAGTTCACTTTCAGTCAAGTCTTACAATTTTGTTTGATAACAAAATGGTGTATCCAACATTCAAATTATTACCTCATTATTACCTTATTACTTCTTTTAAATATGTCATCACAAGCCTTTTGCTCATTCCTGAAAGTGAACTGAGAGGAAATAATAATGGCAGTAGCATTGCTGAAAATTAAGATGGGGTGCTTTAGGTAATGCAGGGGAGTATTAAAAATGGAAGTGGAAGACACACATTAACAGTGAGGGATTAGAACAAAACATCGACACAACAATGAGCAGCACGGACAAACGCTGAAGCAACAAACAGTATTTTCCAGTGTACTTATTTACAGTGAACCTAGACAATGGGGAAAAAAAATGATCTACTTTTCCTTGTCAGACATACATGACACATGAAGGCCAAAAAGGGGGTCATTGCTTTTATCTTAATTTGTTTTGCTCAGGTCCAGAGAGCTGCTTAGCATTACTTGGGTTGATAAGTACAACTAATGTCACTAATGCTGTGAATTCCACTCAGGTTGGGGACAGTATAGCTTTAGTCTAGATATAGAACTATAAATACAGGTGTACTGGTTTGCTCTTGACGTTTTATTTCCGTCAAATAGGAATACTCTCATGTGGCTAGAATAAAGAGGCCATCCTTGATTGTACTGTCCTCAAAATAACTAGGGTCCTTGCCCTGAGAAAGACAAAAAAAATATTTCAAGGAGATTGTTTGAGGAATAGTTAAACGCCCTCATTTCAAGTTTTGCCGAAGCAAATTTATGTCAGTAAATCGCAACCTGCAGAAAGATGATAAACCTACATACATAGTCAAGGCTCAAAATATACACTTTTTTTGCAGAAAGGTTTTGTGAATTATTATTATTATTATAGTCAATAATGTTTAATGCATTAATGGCTTTTGAAGTTTTAAATGTATGACTTCATTTGAATGCGCCATACATTTCGTTCTCATGTTAGCAGCTCGCAGACTTGTGCCATATCATACAACGACAGCTTAACTGATGAGTGCTTTCTTATCATCCTAAATGAGCAATTGATTTTGATTATTTATTGGTGGTGTGTTGATACTGATGGTTATGGGATCTGATAATAAGTTGGGAGAAAGGAGTGGCAAGGACAAGTCAAGCTAATCGGAACACAACCACTGCTCCAAGGAAAAACTTCCAAAATAAAAGTCGTTCATGTATTATTTGGTGTGTTTACTTTGTAATTGACCTCCGTGGCGTGTTTAAGGTGGGGTTCTCTCTCTCTTTTTCCATTTTACATTACAACTCCACTGACGACAGCAAGTGAATAATTTGAATTGAACATGCAACATCCTTCATGAGAACGCACACATTTTTTTTCCATGTGCAGCTTGAACCGTGGTAATTGTTTCATACCAAAACTTTGCACTCTCAGTTTAGCAATTCCTTATTTTTATGTTTACACGAGGTGCAAAGTACAAAATGTAGAATGAGAAGAGCAATGTGAAAGCACTCATTTCGAGCCTTGATATTATATGTACAGTTTATAGATGTGGACCATTTAGGTCGTTTTGGGGCATCCAATAATACGAAAGACTGTTTTGAGATCTCTTGCTTGGTTTCTCTCTGATGGAATAACGATGGAGCATTTTTTCTAAATGATGGTGTTAGTAATATAGTCTTGGCTGTTTTGTCCTTCACCCCTACTCTTACAGTAGCTTGTAGCTGCTAGTTTCAACACTACAAAAGAAGCATACACAAATGGTGACGCTTCGCGTAAAATTAAATGAGCAACAGGGCAGATTGAGGTTTGTATTGATTAGTAGGAGTCTGCAGTTAGAGGCTGCCACGCTAGTTACCTGAGGTCAGTCTCTGAGATACTCCTCTGGTGCAAGTCATCTTCGTTCATCAGCATGTCTTCATGATGCTGCTTGGATTTGTCTACTTTGTCCCTCGATCCCTTTCGCTCTCCCCGCACGATCCCCTCATTATTGACCCTTGCCCCTTCACCTCCACTTCTCTTGCCTGTCTCTTCCTCTTCTAGTACTTCAACTAAATGCTCATCCCCCTCCCGCGACTGGCTCCTTGATCGCAAATAACTGGAGACGGAGACAGAAGCAAGACAGCAGCACATGCACAGCAGAAAGAAAACCAAACAAAAGCATCAGAAGTGTCAAGTGACAAAAATAAAGCCACATCCAGAAATATCGCAGCCAAGATCAAAGCAGACAGAGCGATAACAGAAGACAGAAACGAAAACCTACTGTTAAGCGCCATGCAAAATGTCTCTCTCTTTTTTTTTATCTGATACATGAAACATCAACATGATGCAATGTCTTCAGATTATTTAAGACATTATGACCAGTTATGGACAAGCTTCTCCCACAGCTTAAACACAGCAGAGTTCAATGTTTGGTTCAAGATTTTTCTACAACAGAGCCAAACCTGAACTCATTGGGGTGAGAAAATGACACACTTTGCTATCTGGTGCATTTTTTCTCTTAAGCTCGTCCCAGTGCAAACATTTTCAGTGAAGAAAATGTCTGGACATGGAAACGTATACAGGAATAAAACATTTCAGCTGTGGGGGATTTGTCCACTTGTGAAAACAACATGTTAGGTGAATAGTGAAAAACGGTTCACTGTCCCCTGGAAGCAGCCTACCGGATTTTGCGGTTTCCCTGTGGCCTTTCAGACTGGACAGACATGTAGCTCGTGCTGCTGAACCGAGAGGCGCTACTGGTTCTCGACACAGCGGACACGTCGCTAACATCACTGTCTGATGACTTGGCGGACAGGTTATCTGAGCCCCGTGGATCCCTGCTGGAATGCTGAAGAGAGGGGAAAAAAAAGTTGCAATCATGCCTACTATTGACTCCAACAGGAAAAATGTCATACACCTACGTCTCATAGAATTTCACTGAGCCAGTTAGACACGAGGCTTCTTACTTGTAGCTTTGGCAACTATCCACAAAACTCAAGACCACTTTAGTTAATCCATTCATCCATCTTACCAGACAGAAATTCTGTGAAAAATGCAAGGATGGCTCCAGGATTTTTTGCATTCTGGAGCTAAAGAGTAGCTTGACTGATAAATAGATCACTCAATAGTGGTGAATATTGGTTAATCAGAAGTAAATGGTAACAAGTGTGTTCTGACTTCCATCTAACATGAGTTTAACTTTGATTGTTTAATTAAGACACAGCCACATGTATATTTATATGAGGGTGTGCAAAGTTGTGAAACTATTATCACAATTATTTATTTCTATCGTCCTTTCCTCTCATTGCAATTTTGTTGTACATGTTAAGGTTTCAAATATGTTTGACATAATTTATCGTGGTCTGTTGTGGCATTTTAATGGGAAAGGTGCACATTACTGTACATGTGTGTATGTGTGTGTGTGTGTGTGAGTGTGTTTATGTGTGCTGCTTTCTATTCACTAGTTTTCTTGTTATTATTTAACAAATAGGTATGTTACAGCTGTAGCTTTCGTGACAGCACTGTATAAATTAAAAAATAAATGTAAAAATGTATTGAACCCAGGCAAGCAGGTGATAGACATTTAAACTGCAGATTCCAAAAGCCTATTTGTCAGCCTTGATGGTAAAGCACGTTCCACCAGGCTATCCAAGAATGTGGGTATGCATATGATAACCAGTGACTTCGTCTGAGGAATGTTTATTGTAAAAATGAGTGTTGAGTGTGACTAAGTAGAGGTATTTGCAAATCTTCTTTGGAAATTCTAAATGTTGTTTTGTCAATGGAGCTTCCGAGAAGGATGTTATTCAACAGACAACAGGTAATTCATAAGCTGGACTGCTTTTTACAGCACACTGACTGCTTCGAAAATGAGAGTATTCATAACACAGACATAAAAGGAAAGCTGGGCAGCGACTCCTGGGTTTATCCCGGGCAGCAGGGAGAGAGAAGTCTGCGGCACAGCTTTCTAAACATGTCCATGATGCCTTTAGAGAGTAGTAAACACGTGACTCTGCAAAATGTCAAAGTCACGTTCCTTTACAAGTGTAGAACCACTGTAGCAAAAGAAAGCACATTTTTCATTTGCTGTACTTTCAGCTCTATCAATTCATGCAAGTATTGAACTTTGTAATTCGGAAAAAAGTGAGCAGCTACACACTCAAATGTTTGCTATATATATATATATATATATATATATATATATATATATATATATATATATATATATATATATATATATATATATATATATATCTTGTGTGAATTGCTACCATAAAAATAATAATCCACCTAAGTCATTCATTAACCAATGTAGGGCATTAGTTACCGTAATAGAGTTTTTAAAGGTGATAATGATGCTAAACGGCGTTTATACATTATTATTCATAAAAATGAACGCAAGCTGTCACATTATTGAGATGGAGAAGTTTGCGTGATCCTGGGAGCTTAGTTGGCTATATATATATATATATATATATATATATATATATATATATATAGAGAGAGAGAGAGAGAGATGTATGTATCTATGTATGTATATATATATATATATATATATATATATATATATATATATATATATATATATATATATATATATATATATATATATATATAGCCAACTATATGAGTTTTTCTTGAAATCACTTTACATAAATCTGTGGCAGCCTGTATGTTTCAACCCCATTCCTCCCTAAATAAATATAGAGTAAGATCAATGACACCACAGCTTCATCATCAGCTTCATCACCCTCCAGAACAATCAATAATTTTTGTTATTTTTGACATTTAATTTTGCTACCATTAATCTAATAACTAATAAACAAGGAAAAAAAACATTAAAACTATAAAATGTATAGATTTTTTAACACAAATGTGGATCTGCTCATTGTCTTGTTATTTGAAAATAAAATCCAACTTGAATCCATTTTTCTCTTGAAGAATTCAGTGGCTCTGTTGAGCAATTTACGTATCTATGCGTTTAAGGCCCATCAGCAAGTCTTTTTCTAATGTGGAAAGCCGCAACTGTGATTTTTCTGGCATAGATTTTAGTACACTTCAATGCCAAGAATGAGTATTCAACACGTGTCCTCAAACGTTTTTGAAAGTACAGTGGCTTTTAAGTGTCCAGACAATATTTGGTGTCTCGTTGATGTTTTTGACAATAACAACAATAACAATAACAAGTTGACAAAGCCAAAATGGCTCGATCAGATGCAAACAACAGGCATTCCTAGCAATAGAATTTGCAGCGTTTCTCAGAAACTGTTAGCCACGGTTAATGGTCATAGTGTCCTTTAAGAAAATGACTGTCATGTTCATTTTGTGGCAGACTAGCACAAGGATTGTATTAAGTACGATCGCTGTCAAAAAGAGGTATGCATGTTGAACAATTTGTATCCGTCATTTAACCATTTTGAGCTGTAATAGTTATATATGAGTCCTTTGTGTCGGTACGAAACATTTTCATGTCACTAAGAATATTTTTCCTTGTGACTACGAACCAAAGTCGTGACAACAAATCTAAAACCTGCGAGTGCAAAGTCTTTTCATTACAACTCTCACTTGTTCACATCTGAGCACTAACCTATTGAATGGATTGCCGTCTGTAGATACGATTTTGCTGCGAGCCCGAATCACAATATGCAAATTGAGAAGGCATCAAGCCAAATTACCAAGGAAAGAAGTCGATCCTGCGCGTCATCCACTGCACATGTGTCAAGAAGACAACAGCGCTGATGGACACTAATGGCATGGAAGCTGGAGCTTTCAATAGCTCATCACTCTTCACTGTTAAGTTTAATCAATGTATACACATTTTTAATGATGGTCAAATGAAGCTTTTGTGGGCCATTTGTGGTCATTTGGGGCCAATTGCTTTGAAAAAGGGTTCATTTTCTGAAGCGTCTGTAACAGCTAGGGACCTCTCCTGGCAAAAACAAACACTGCAGTTGATTTTAATGAACCTTTATCTTTGAAATACCTTGGTTTTAATGCACATACAAAAGCTTATTTTGAAACCAACCAACAAATAAATGGAGTTGAATAAACCCTAATTGATATTTTAAAAATATATATAAATCCTTATGTTGAAGAGACAATATGTAAGATTTAGTGACGTCCAGTGGTGAACTAAAGTGATTACATTTTTTGTTTACATTTTTAAATAGCCATCTATTCTACAGCCGCTTATCCTCACAAGGGGCCACAGGCTTGCTGGTGCCTATCCCAGCTGCCTTCTGGCAGTAGGTGGGGAACCTGAAATGGTTGCAAGCCAATATAAGACACACAGACACGAACACGCATTCACACAACCAATCCTGCATGCATGTTTTCTGTAGTGTGGGAGGAAGCCTTAGTGTCCCGAGACAACCCACGCAGCCGCTTTACTCCTCTCGAGAGCCTACCTGTTTTCTGATTGACACCAAGCTTTTGCCTTCGTCTACATAACAACGGAAAATGGGGCGGGAGTAGATTATAGCTCCTGTCCTCATTGGTCAATGGTCGCGCCGGGAGCCAATTCTGTGTCTGGCAGGGCACTCATTAGTGATTTCAGGAGGGAGAATGGCACCTCGATATCACACGTGATTGGCTCCCGGCGCGATTATTGACCAATGAGGGCAGGAGTGTCATCTACTCCCGCCCCAACCTCCGCTGCTTGTACTTACTCTGTATGAGTGGGGGAAAAGCAGAGAGCTTCACTCACTTTTTCAAGTTGTGTATTTTGCCTTGTATTTCATAAAAACTACATATGTATGGATAGAGCTCATGCCACTGAACATTTGAGTGGTTTAAAGAAAAAAAAAAAATTAAAAATATTAGTTATCCCGCCCTCAAAAGCAGGTAACATGTTGGTCCAAAAAAAACAAGAGTAGTCTTTTTAAAATGAATGCACAAGGGTTAAAGTCCTTAAAAGTGTGCAGAACTTCTTCCCTGGGGACTCCCATGTGGTCAATGATGGTGAGGGCTACCAGAAGTGAATGGAAAGCAGGCTACATCGTGAAGATGCACATTTTTCCATGCTCTACAGGAAAGAATCAATGGCAAGCATCCATTTATCCATTTTCTATAGCCGCTTGTCCTCACTAGGGTCACTGGCTTGCGGGTGCCTATTCCAGCCATCTTTCGGCAGTAGGCGGGGGACACTTTGGACTGGTTGCCAGCCATTCGCAGGGCACACAGAGACAAACAACCATTCACACTCACAATCACACCTAAAGGCAAATTGGAGTCTCCAATACATCTACCATAGATGTTTGTGAATGAATGTGGGAGGAAGCCGCAGTGCATTGAGAAAACCCACACAGGCCTGGGGAGAACATGCAAACTCCACATAGGAAGGCCGGAGCGAGCTGGAAATGGACCCGGGACCTCTGAACTTTGAGGCAGACATGCTAAAGAGTCTTCCACCGTGCTGCCAACGGCAAGCAATGCTTTTGAATTTGCGCAGTAGATTTTGACAGCTAGGAGCCCAACAAAAGCCTCAAATATTCACCAACAGAGAGTGCTGACTCACTGTGAAACAGCTCTATTTGCTTCTGTGACTAAAGGCAAGTGATTCAAACCGCAATATTCAGAATTGTATTTTGTGATTAAACTGCTGTGTACCTACGATCTAATCTTTTTACAATGACAGCTATGCTTTGTGAAAGGTTCAAGAATTCTGAAGAAAAACGTTTCAATCATCACCCCCAGACCTTTAAAACTGCATGGTATGATAAAGATCCACACTATGATGTGACTGTTAGCTAGGTGTACTGTATTGCAGCAAAGCAGAGGTTGTCATTATGTCCATGAATTAAGTACAGATGGCTACGATACAAATATGTATGGACGGATGTTTTCACCTTGTGGTACTCCTGCTCCAGCCGTGAATCGGAGCCTGCTCCCTGCTTGTACCTGTTCATCTTCATCTTCATCTGCCTGGTTCTCTCCTCCATGTCAATACCTGTGCAGAGAATGACAGTTATCATATGGCGGTCAATCACGAGTAAAATGTATGGTGGCAGGAAACACGGTAGTGATGGTAGACAAGCTTCTGCTGTGCTATGAGTCATGAGCTATGACAAGGACCGGTCAAATGGGAGAAAGCTGAATGGTCTGCTTGGAAATCATCATCATATTGAATCAAGAAACAAGCTCTGTAACAAATTTAACTGTTAAAATTCCTCATAATCCCAGTGTTCATGGAAATTGATAAATTGATAAACAAAGGCATGAAACATGAGACAAATAGCACTATTACCCATCTCAAACCAAATATTAATTGCCTTTATTTTTTTAATAAATCGAGAGCAACATTCTCTGGTTCATGACTCATACAAAAAAACATATATAGACTCTTTAAAAAAAAAAAAAAAAACATCAAGTTGTCAAGCCACTGTACTTCAGCAATTTTTTTCTGTTCAAAACGTGTAAATGTAACTAAATGTTAACATGTACTCATATAATCAACTAGCCACCTCTTCTGCCACCACCCTTGAAAGGAGACAACACTTTTGCAGCCAAACCCCTCACATTATTCTCACCCTGATGGCAGTTGGCCTCTACAAAATTCTCTTTGGCAATAAATCATCCAACTTTCTCACTGGATCCCATCTCCTTCACACACCAATCAACTCCTCCCTTGCCTCCGGCACTGTCTCCCAACTGAGTATGGCTAAAAATATGTCCTCACAAACAACTTCCATGAAATTCTACTATCTGTTTTCCGAAGCTACACCAATCCTAAATTGGTCCTAATCAAAGTCACCAATGACCTCCCTCTCTCACTTGAGTTTAGCTCGTTCAGTCTTCTCTTCCTCCTCAACCTCACTGTAGCTTGAAATTCCATCAATTACTCCACTACCTCCTATAAGTTGGTGTAGTCGGTACTGCTGTCCTATTATCTTTTATGTCCTTATACAGTCACCCATTGTGGTTTATATTTGCACCGCTAACCTGATGACAAGCAGAAATTTATATCTCCATGAAAACATCTCCATCCTTTTTCGTTCTCTCATCAACGGCCTCACAAACATTAAAAACCTGGATGGACAACAACTTTCAAAATCTAAAATGCAATCAAATAAAAATGAGCGTCTCCCCAAAATCTCTGCACCCAACAACTTGTGCAGTGAAGGATTTTGATAACACACCATGGAGAACAAGGGCGTTTCCACCATTTGATCGAGCTTTTGGGACTTCCTGCTCCTTGGAACTATTACACTCTCACATTATTTGAAAGACAACCCAACTCCCACCCATTCAAAATCCCCTGCAACATACAACTCTCCTCATACACACAACCTTACTATTTTGTTAAGGCCACTGCACAAAGGGTGATGCAGTGTAACACTCATGCCGTGTGTGGGGTTCTGCCAACAAGATCCCAGGAGCAGCCAAGTCTCGGCCACTAGTTTTGCTGTGATTCAAAATTTTGGATTGCAGTTGTATGATGTGGTAGTGTGGCAAAACAATCCATGAAAGCTTTCCCCTTCGCAAAATAACCATTTCCGGGGTTCTAAGCAAGTGCGACAGCTGTCAACCACGCAGGCTATCAAAATGCAATATATACAGTACACATATTTCGATACAGAACAATATTTATCTAGATCCTTAATTCATATGTAACTGTGAATAAAGTAGCAAAGCTTGTAGTAAAAGTATAAACGAGCAGAGTGCAAACTGCGCCCGTTACATTCAAATGAATTAGAGTGAGTCCCGAATTTCAATCTATACTAATTTTTTCATCTTTGTTCATGCCCATGTTGCTCTTTTGCAATCTGCAACTTCTTTGACTGACATTCGACATTTTGACAGATTAAAAAAAAGCAAAGTGGCACAGCATGAAGCAAATGTCACTCAGAACACATTATACGTTGTGCTATGATCTACAGCAGTGGTCCTCAACCCCCGTAACGGTCCGTGGATCAACTGGTACCGGGCCGCGTGGGTTGCACCCGAAATAATGTTTTAGAGATGATTTAGTTTAAAGGTAAGTGAACACCGAACGCAAACGAGGCAAAAAAGCGGAGAGTTTTGTATTGTAGTCAATGGAGTTTGCGTGACTGGGCACGAATGCACGTCGGGCGACGCAATGGACGCGAATGGAGCGACGCGAATGGCCGCGCGTGGTCACGAGAAGCGAAATTTCGCCTTTCGCCTGAAGTTTTTTTTTTTTTTTCCTTTTTCCATGTTTCGCGTCGCGACAGACAATCAACTTCGGGAACATTCAACGGCTCACGCAGGGGGTAGGACTGAATCATGGGGGCCGCTTTGTGGTCACTGGGAGCATTCCAACACGGCCAGCTGAGCTTTCAATACAAAACGGAACCAAGCAAGAGCACTCATCTGGCGTGTAGAAAGGCGGAAGCGAGAACTTGGGACAACTGGTATGTGCAGCGTTTGCTTAACTTAACAGCTGTTGAACCGTAGTTACTGTGCTCAGCTAACGATAGCGCAGAATTGTCAGCACAATATTTTTGGCTCCGCCTCTGGCCGCTGTTGATATTACATACACAGTGAGATAGTGAGAAGGATGATGTGGCTTTTAGAGCAGCCAGCCCCCCCCCCTGTCCACAATGGAACACGTTGACCGGTCCACGGTAATCAAAAGGTTGGGGACCAATTATCTACAGTATGTGTTATGCTGTCTATCACTAGGACAATTTGCAGTGATGGGAAGTAACACAGTACAAATACAGTGATCCCCCTACTTCGCAGTTAATGGGGGCTGTCAACCCCCCGCGAAGTCTGAAACCCGCGAAGTAGGGTATCAGTTCCTAGATTTCTATGTACGCCCCAATATAGCCGCAGTAACCATAAACAATCCTTTTTTTTTAATTTTTTGCCTATTTTATTTCCTTTCTCCTATTATTAACATCGTTATCCTTATTAATATTATTAAAATATTGTATATTCATTAAATAACTAATATTACTTAGTTTGTTGAGAATTTGTTCTCAACTTGTTGTTATCTGCACCAAGACTCCGGTGAAAGAGTACGCAAGTCATCACGTTGAACTTCACATTTATTTTGGCTCATGTATGGTGTATCATGTAATATCTGTTGAATAATAAATCAACAACAATCTTAAAGTCAGTAAACTAACATATAAACACTTAATCTATGAATTTACTGTATTTTTAGCCGACATTAGCGGGTTAGCAACAACTACAAAAACTACTAACTATAAAGTGCAACCTCTACACAAACGAACACATACACAGAATGAACACTCATCGCTTACTAAACATAGGCAGTAGCGTGCGTTATGAACAAAAATGATAATAAACTATAAATATGACCTTACGTTGTCATTCACTACGTCACCTTAACGAGCCGAATGACGCAAGAACGTAAATCAGGAAACGGAAATGCAACGCGACCCGACAAATTAAAAGCATGCATTTCAAAATAAGATAAAATCCGTCACGAACTCTAACGCTTGAAGAATTCTTAACATAGTTATTAACTAATATTACTTCGCTATTTGATTAATACAGTACTTTATAGTGTACTTTTTTTTGCTTTTTTTAAATTTTTGTACATTTTTGCACATTTTTTTAAATGATTTTTTATTTTGAAATATTTTTTATTTTTCCTGGAAAAAAACGTGAAGTGCTGAGACCGCGATATCTGAGACCGCGAAGTAGGAGGGATCACTGTACATCATTACTGTACTTAAGTCAATTTTGCCTATACGTTGTACTTATAGAAGTTACGTTTTACTTTTACTCTCTACATTTAAAACAAAAATACCGTACTTTTTACTTGCTATATTTCTAAAAATGCCTTTTCACTTTTTCTATTTTTAACAATTCACAACAAAAAGCCATGTTACTTTTCTTTCAGCATCTTTGGTCAAACACGGTTTAAGTAGTTTGCGCAATCAGCCTGGCTGCCGCTAAATTAAAAAAAATAAATAAATAAATAACGCAAAAAACCCCACAACTGTCAGCACCACATAACCTGGAGAGCAGAGAAGATAGCTAGATTAGGTAACCTTTGCAAGAAGCTAGCATCGAATAAGACACGGACAATTAAGTGGCCTTACTTGAAGGATTTCTTCGAGTTCATTGGGAAAGACAAACTGTCGTGGGGTCGTTGCCTTCAAGAATTCTCCATCAAATCTCAGAAAGCATGATTAGGTAAGTTAGCTAAACGGCGCGGCCGTTAAAACTTTTCGCTAAACTATTCGCTAGTTAACTTGGATATGTTCGCAACATGGCTAATGCTAGAGAGCTACGCTACTAAAGATAATGCTAATGCTGTTAGCTAAAGTTTTATTTGGACAAAGGTCTAGGTCTATATTCTCATTGGTTTTATCATCTACCAGGGGAAGAAACACCATTTAGCAGGGGAAGGCCATGCCAGGCAAAATTGTGGGGATTTTTTTATCATAATTTGATTGAGTTTATTTATCTGTGCCTGGGTGCCTTTAACTTGGAGATAGCACCATAGAAATCACTGAGTTGATCACTGTTCTGTTCAACCAAACAGATATCGTTTCCCTACATTTAAGGTTAAATATGATATGCATATTAGGCATTATTGAAGTTGGCTGCAGACAACTTCCTCACATCTTAAAGGCAGAAATATGAAAATCAAAAATAATTTTGACCATATTTTATTATATTATAATTATAATTTCATTTTTCAGTTTATTACACAGTTGTACAAATCAGGAGAGTGGATTGTCAAAGAAATTGAGTATTTCGACTTGATCCATTTGCAGTTTTACATTTTTTTTATGTCCTTGGCATACCTACTGTATGTGTTTTCATTTGGTTATTTGATTTGCACAGCGCAGCTGGGACTAAGAGTGGTTAGAATGTCCGCCTCACAGTTTAGAGTATCAAGTTCAAATCAAGCTCGCCCTGTTCTGTGCGGAATTAGGATGTTCTCCCTGAGCCTGTGTGGGTTCTCTCCGACTTATTTCCACATTCCAAAAACATGCATGACAGGTGCATTGGACACTCTAAATTGTCTTTGCTTTAAATGGGACAAAGCACATTA
This sequence comes from Hippichthys cyanospilos, assembly GCF_059441005.1. NCBI lineage: Eukaryota > Metazoa > Chordata > Actinopteri > Syngnathiformes > Syngnathidae > Hippichthys > Hippichthys cyanospilos. The sequence continues at coordinate 10,173,777 of NC_142371.1, forward strand.
ATAAGGTAATAGTCTGAATGTGCCACTCAATGCTCATGCCACTTTGAGAATAATAAAAAGCACTGCTGTAAAATTTCATTTCAGATCGAAAGGTACTACTTAAAAATTGATTAAAAGCCTGGCCTATGAGTATGATGGCCTATGAGTATAATTCCATCCTAGTTAAGATAATCCTGGTCTCATCCAGAACACAGAAGTGTGACGCGTAAATAACAAATGCATCCAGTACTGCTCACTTTTTAGTGAAGTAAAGTACGTCAAGTAACGCATCCATCCTTCTATGCATTATAGCATTATGCATGTAGCCGCTTAGCCTCACTGAGGTCTCTGGCTTGCTGGTGCCTATCCCAGCAGTCTTCGGGCAGTTGGCAGGGGACACCCTGGAATGGTTGCCTGTCACTCGTAGGGCACTCAGTGACGGACAACCATTCACGCACCCAATCACACCTAAGGACAATTTAGAGCAGGATGTCAAACATACAGCTCGCGGGCTAGTTCTGAACTGAAAAGATTTAATCTGGTCCGCAAGATGATTTTGTAAAGTATAAAAATTAGATTTTTTTTTTTTAAGAACAACTTGAAATGTTTTATGATTAAGAGTAATGTTATTTTTTTTTGTCATTATTAGTGATGCTGTGTTTGTATTATTTTGGAAAGTATGTTGCTGTTTTAATGTTATATACATTTAACATGATTTTATTTGTCCGGCCCACATGTTAATAGAGTTTCCTATGTGCGGCCTGCAAGTTAAAACAAGTTTGGCACCCCTGATTTCGTGTGTGACCATTTAGAGTGTCCAATATACCTTCCATGCATGTTTTTGGAATGTGTGAAGAAGCGTGTCCCTCGCCTACTGCCTGTAGACAGTTCCACCGAGCTGCTTCTTCTTGAACATAATTGACAATATTATCCCAACGACATAGAAAAAAAGGAAATTGGAATTGCAATCTTTGAATTGTGAAAAACAAACAAAAACTTTTTACTTTTTATTTTACTTTAAAGTACATTTCAGAGCTTGTACATTTAGTTTGACTTGAGTAATTTTTGGTTCAGCAATTTTACTTTTACTCAAGTCATTTTTTATATAGAGTAGTTTTACTTCTACTCAAGTAAACAATAAGTGTACTTTGCCCATCACTGGTTATATGCTATAAAATTGCTTTTGATAAAAATCTTCATTCGAGAGCATTTTTGGTTAACATATGCATGTTCAGTAACCATCATACTATTTATGATATGAATAAAAAAGACAATGACATTTTGCATGTATGAATTTGTGTGGTGAATTAATTAGGTATCTAATGATTATGTAAAGTCAGTTTTATTTCTTCTTATGCGAAGGAAAATAATTCATGACGCCCCATTTGAGGGATTTGATGTGTTTTGCATTTTTTTTCAACTTATTTATAAAAAATGTTTCTGGCAACAAGAGTTGTAACAAGGATCACTGTCAAGGCAATAAGATAATTTTCTAAGCCACATAATCTGAATAGTAAAATGACCAAAAAAAGCCACAAGCGCTTTGACCAAGACAATTTAGAGCACAAATGGCAAGCAAAGCATTGAAGACAACAGAGTTCAGCCAAAGTAGGTGGGAAGAGTAAGCCAGGGGATTTGTTGTGGGCAATGAGGGGGTCAGGATTGGTGATTCAAGCAGAAATAGAGAAGGAAAAAGTTGATGACGAAAGGACAGACCTGAGTTCATCCAGCTTGGTGAGGCAGTGTCTTCTGAGATCACATCCAGAATGGATAGACACAGACAGAGGAGAGGAAGATGGATGTGAGAGGATGCATGAAGGGATTGGGGGTAAAGTTGGAAGGAGTGTGACACCATCATTGCAATCATAAAAAAGTCCTCTGTTTGGATGGTGAAGATGAGAAAATGAAGGCTCAGGAAGGGGGGCACATCACACAACAATACGACACAACAATGACAAAACAAAACAACAGCAAACAAAAAACACTTAAAAAAAAACACGTACATACAATGCAGATAGAACATAAGAACTCCACCATCGGCACTAAAGCAAGAATAGCCCTAGAAGAAGTAAGGTTGTAAGAGGCTGAGGTAGAAGTTGAAATTTTCATTATTAGAAAACTGGGAAGGAGCAAGGATTGGGGAAGGCTCTGTGCTTTAAAGGAAACAAATCTGTAATAATAAAGACATGTTAATGCAGTCAACCAGACAGAAACTTCAGGAGTTAAAGAAATGTGGGGATGGGGGGAGGGAGAGGTCACTTGAGTCTGTATAGGGCAACTTTATGAAAGCTGGAACAAACTGTAAAATTATAATCAAGACACACAAAAAACGGACCAACAATCAGGAAAGCACACGAAGGAAGAGCGCACTGGGAAATACACTAAAAGTAAGTTGGCTAAACACAAGAAAGAAAACCAATTGATACATCCACTCCCATCTTTTTTGGTTGTTTTTTTTTTTTTTAATATGAAATATTCTGGTCAATACTGTATTTGCTTCCGCTTCAGTGGAAAACATGTGTTTGAATCAACAATCAGCTTGCCATTTTTCCCCCCCACAGCTCTTGTTTGTTTGACATTATCTTTTCCTTTGTGTCTCCAAATGACAAAGCGACAGCAATGGCTGCAGATAGGGGAAAACAATGAGGCTCATCCAGATCTAATTATTTTGGACAGTTTGCATTAAGCTCATTTGATGAAAATTCAGGTCAATAATGGAGTGTCACGTTAATGAAAATACTTTGTGAAAGACTTGAGAATCGTTTTAGCAGCTTTCATTTCTTTTAATGCAAGCTAATGTCACACTATTAAGAGATCAAATAATATTTGCTTCCGCAAGTGAAACTGGGTTGTCACTCACCTCATGTAATTGAGTTTGAGATGGTATGATTTAAAACAACATCCCTAGTCATGTAAGTTCTGTATTGATATTAAGCCTTAACAGATACTAAAAATATAGTCTAAGACTGCTCCTGTCAGAAGTAAATCTAGTAAGTATTGGTCATGTATCAAACCTGTTATCAATCACGAGGCTTCAATTGCAGAATGGTCATCTTGTGGTGGTTAAATAGATAACTATATAAGGCTGGTGACATCATTGGACTGCAATTACAGATATAGAATTCAAATCAGTGAGGCTCTTTGATGACTGAACAAATTTTTCTCCGTACAGGACAATGCTGGAAACAATGGTTCATTTTGTCTCTTATACTTCTAAACAGCGTTCCACTGTGTGCGTGAAAAACACTTGCGTACACTGCAATGTTACACGGCACATACTCAGATATAAGTAGTATAATCAGATATTATTTTTAATAAATTATGAACTACTATTGTTATGAAATATATATATATATATATATATATATATATATATATATATATATATATATATATAGAGAGAGAGAGAGAGAGAGAGAGAGAGAGAGAGAGAGAGAGAGAGAGATAGATAGATAGATAGATAGATAGATAGATAGATACGATCAAATATATGATCAAATGAGGCACATTCATAAATTTACACAGCAGCACAAAAAGACATGCAAAAGGGCATGTTAAAGGGCATGTTCAGTAACCATCATACTATTTATCAAACTGTTTCGTATAAAACAAACCCAAACATTCACACTCACGTTCACGCAGATTGGCAGTCTTCGATTAACCTTTTCATGTAGATTACAGTATGCTTGTGGTATCTTTTAGTTAAAGTCGCAAAAACGATCCCGCAATAGCAAAAGGAAAACCAACTAACTCTACACAGGAGTGCCAAAGATGAGATTCAAATGACAATCCACTATGTTGCCAAGGTAGTATTATTATTACTGTCCAGATATATGAACTTCACACAACACCACAAAATTACACACAAAGATAAGTAAGCCAAGAGAAAGAAAGCCATCCATAGAGTGCTTGTTCACATTTAACACAAAATCCAATGATTACACTGTCCCATACAGCAACTGCTATATCTGATATAACTTTTTTTTTCTTTGTTGGTTGGTGGCTGGTCTTCAGACGTGCAGCACTCTATGAAACTGACACAGCATTAAAAGAGGCAAAACTCACATCCAGACCAACAAACCTGTGACAACGAGAGAGGGATCTGTCCCTTCATCAGACAGTGAGCCATAAAGGCCACGTTGCTGGTCCTCCCAAGTAACTTCTAAAAAGCGAGACACACATAATACACACAAACATCTAAGAGACAATGAAATAATCAGGACATCAACCCATTTCGGTCCAAGTTCTAAAATAAGTTGTTTTTATATTTTCAACTGGGCTGAAATGACAAAATGAACTGCATTAAACAGCTACGGCAAAAAAGAGACAGAGAACGCTCGTTTTCTCCAGCAGCCAGACAAATAACCAGCTCCATTGACATTTATTTTACATTTATTATGACATGCCTGCCATCTGCTGGTCATTAATTGTAACGGCATATTTGTTTCTAAATCAAAAGAAACTATTTTTGATGTGGAACAAGTACCAAGCAATTAAAAAAAATGATGTTGCGAGAAAAAATATTTTGGATTTCATCTTTTTAATATAATAGTCAACTTAATGGAGATGAAATCCCGTTGTAATTATGAAATTCTATCTAATGATAATAATTATAATAATATATAGTTTGATTTTAATCTAATCATTGTGTACTAATGTACTTATCTGTTAAAGACAAGGATGCCATGTGGGAGCAGTAACGCTCAAAATTACAGACTGTTGTCTCACTGACATTCAAATACAAGTACTGGCTGGGATCTAATCATAATATATCTCCAAATGCACAAAGAAATGCAGAGAACACAAGTACGCATTGGAAAACAGAATGCCACACTCAAAGGCACCAGATTCATTCAGGGATAGGCAATAGTGAAAATCAAACAAGGTCACACATGTCAGGGGACTTGCCTTTCCTCCCATTTACTGGTGCGCTTTGACTCTTTTCTGTACAATACACTACTGGTGGAAACACAGAAGGTGACTCATAAATAAGTAAACCTTTAAACCAAAAGAACATTTGACAATGTAATAATATTAAGGCAGCTCATACTTTGAGGAGAAATGAATTGATCTGTTAACAAATTTGCCTCCTATATTCAATACTTTGCACAGAACAGACATGCTGTATGTACTACAGTAGACTCCTGATTATTATTCTGCAAAGATTGTTTAAAAAAAGCCAATATTTGGCACTACATCTGGCTGCCTAGCACACTGTATTGTTATATTAACGTCATATCATCAAAGTACAGATCAATGACAAACTGGATAAACAGAGGGTGATGTAGAAAAGGGGGGAAAAAAAAAACAGCCAACACTTTTAAACATACATTAAACAAATACAAAGCAGAAAGGGTCCTAATCAGTTTCCCTAGAGATAAACACATCTGGGCCACTGTCCTGAGGTCCAAGTGACCCAAATTCCTCAGCTGTTCTTTGAATAGAAGTTTAGAAATACTACACACAGCAATTAAGTTACAAAATAGAATAAAATATTTTTATTCATACAATTCACACTTACGACCACAACTGTGCTATATATTATATTACTTCTTTGTATCCTTCTGAATAGTTTTGTGGAGCAAAACTGTGATGTACACATACAAAGTTACTCATATCTCAAAATAAATGGTTGAGAGAAACACAATATAACAGACACATAGGGATAAGGATAAGGGCAAGCGATGAAAAAAAAAAAGGGGACTGGAAAAAATAACAGTGGTTCAAATAGCATGAGATAGCATGATAAAAATACTTGAAAAGAATAATCAAAGAAAGGCAGGACTGTACGAGTAAAGGAGAGAAGCGCTGTGTAGTGCAGACAGGGACAGCCCTAATGGACTCTGACAATGATGAAAGAGTCTTGCAAATGCTTTGACAAGTCCTGCAGGACTGTCTGTGCTTTTTAATTCCTGCAAGATTTGTCCTAGCCCTCCCCTCCAATCAGTCACTGTAAGTCACACCAACGGTTTTGTCTGATGAAATTCCACTTAAAAAACACACACAAATTGGTTGCTTTCAACGCATCAAATTTTATGTTTTAAAATCATATGGACGATAGATACTGTATGTTATATTTGTTAAGATGTCGCTTTGCAACAGGAAAAATGATGGAAAAATGAAGGCTCTATTGGATAATTATGTGAGAGGTACTGGTGAAAATTAAGTTCATGTTGTCAAAAAGATATCTTGCATTGTTCACATGTCTATCAAAAAATAAACAAACCAATGCTACTGACTCAAGACAAAGACACAACAGAAAAGAGCACTAATAGTAGGATTGAGACAGGCCAACACAAAGGAACAATGTATGACCAAAGGGGAACACAGTACACTAGATTACATACAGTGCACGACATCAAAGATGTCTGCAAAAAAGATTGCAGACTTGGTTTTGGTATTTAGCGTGAGGTATGGTTCAAGCACCACTCACTCTGAAGACGTAAACCCTAACACACAGGTACAGACCTTCACAAGGCTCGGTTCCTTCGTCTCCATCTTCTACGAGGGAAATGGGAAAGGAACCGACCGAGTCGGCATGTTACGATTTTTTTTTTTTCACGTACAACATCATTTTAAAAGACGAAAGCATCATTTACAGTATTTCATCTTTTGAGCTTCCCAAAGTAAAGTCTGGGGACCAAAACGCTGTGCTAACCCACAATATGAAAGGAAAGCCTGTCACTTAAGGGACATCATTTGGACAAACTAGCCAAGAAATAAATACAGAGAAAACATCCAAGTGACTTACTTCTGTCCTTCCCTGCGGATGGAAGCTGGGGGAGCTGCCGACCTCGTCTGTGGGACATTGGCGTACTGTTTGGACTGGTCTGGACTGATCCACTACGAGGATGCGCCCTATATAACACAAAGTCGTTGAAAGATTGGTGAGAGACAAATCAGTGGTCAGACGAACGCAACTCCCGGTACATGATGCACCCTTGTCAAAGTTAGGGCTGAAACCTGCATCTGTAAATAACACATATTGGTAAACTAAATATGCGTTAAACATATAAGCTGACAAAGTTACTGTGGTCATTCAACATTAATCTACTTGCTCTGACCAAATTTAGATCAACATGAGGTAGTTGACAACACAAGCGGGAGTTCAATCTAGAATTCAGTCCACTTTGCATCCCAAAAAAACACAAGCAAAATGAAGTTTGGCACATGGCATGGCAGTGAAGGGACACATCAACTTTTTGGAACTGAGCTGCAAAAAAAAAAAAAAAAAAAAAAAAAGAAGGAAAGAAAGAAAAAAAGAAAAGAAAAAAGAGCCGTTGAAACGCATGTGCAGTCAGTCATCAAGCTGCAAGAAGAAAAATGTTCAACGCAGGATCAGCAGACCATTGCGCCATGCGTTCGGACCGTCTCCAAAAGGGCTTGAACTCAAATTCAGAAAGGAAAACCAACATAGGATGCCATCATAGGGAAAAAGCATCAGTCAATGTTAGTAAGAAAACAAAAGAATAGTCGGCCCAGCACTGCTATACTCACAAAAGTGTATAAGCAATGTGTTCCCAAATCAAAATGAATCAGCACAGTATCTGGTGCCATGTATAGAAAATGCAGCATCAGTACTCTTGTGAACAAAACAGAAATGGGCAAGGTGGGTGGATTTCGGTGAAACAAGGAACGGGAGCGGGTATTGGGATTGTGTGCGCCGGGTGGTGGTGAAATGATTTCCGTCATTCATTCTGGGTAAGGCAGGTTAGTTGGTTCAGAGTGAGTGGGAGCTTGTGGGCAAGTGTTTGCTTTTAGTTTAGTCAACAAATGTTTTAGCAGGGGTACAGTAACATACTGTATTCGTTTTTTTGTTCAGTATTTCATATAACGAGCATTACGTAATATATACACACATCTATAAAGGTTGACTTGCAAGCTTTACTGCAAAAGTGATGCACTTGCTACCACTCTTATTTTAGCATTTAAATATGAGATAAGGACTTAATTTGACCAAAAAATGCAGAAAATTTTAACTTCATGTTAATTTTATTCTCCCCCAAAATTAAAGGGTCTGAGGGAAGTCCATTTTTAATGAAGGCCAGAGTCTGAAATTGTGAGGAGTTGGTCGACGACTCCAATCTGGGTCACACCTCGTCATGGCAGGTGAGGGAGGGGCTGACCTCCCAGATGGTAGCGACGGCATGGACCTCATCATCGATGAGTCGTGGGGGCGTTCAGTGGAGCGTGATCGGGATGCGGGGCGCTCTATTGTGGGTCGCTGGTCTGCAGATCGGGACCTGCTGTGATACTCGTGTCTATCCATGGCACCGTGGCTCCTAAAGAGGTTATTGAGACATAGGAAGGAACTCAGTGGGCCCCATGTGGCCGTGACAGTAGGCTGGAAGGGAGGTCAGCGCGGATGACAACGGTTAGCCTCCAATAGCTTCATTAGTTTGCGGACCACTTAAGCGGTTGGGCATGTGTTCAGTGAGGACCACACATGTGTTTTTGTCCGTTATCGACAGTTTAATATAATTGTAATGGTTATCCTACTTGAGAAGGGAATCGACATGAACATTGGGAGGACTGAAGAGTGCTAACGAGGGCTCTATTTTTGCGTCAAGAAAATGCAGTCTAAATGCACATGGATGAATTGTCTTCATTTGGGTATTTTTGTAGAGGGGTGCAGTTTTAAATTGACATTTGCCCCGTTGTGGATCTGAACACAGCCGACTTGATTCCGAGCCATTCGAAGCAGCTTACTACATTCACTTAAAATTAAGCGCGGGAGAAGAACGCAATCTACATGCCAGGAGCATAGTACAGTACATGGGCTCAATGTAGTCTGTGCAGGAAATTGGCATGCACAAAGTATTTTTAGATGCAATTGTAAGATCTCCACTACTTTGAGCATGCCAATTTCTGCACATGACTAAGTGAGCACATAGACATGCAGTTGTTGCACCTGGCATGTAGATTGCGTTCTTTCTTCCGCGTTAATTTTGCAGTAAGATGATAGTAAGCATGCATTGAATGGATAGATCTACAATGATTCGGGGCTGATGTTAGATCACACGGGTGCAATATGTCAATTTAAAGACGTGACCATCCTCCCATACTCATCACGAAATGCAGAATCCTCTGCATGTGCATGTTAAGCCACAGACATTTTCTTGCGCAAATCGAGCCCTCGTTCAGCCATCTTCAGTCTCCCAATGCTGCATGTCGATAGACCTTGTCGTTGGTTCGATGAACTGTACAATTTGAATAACTGCAGACTCCAAGCATACAAAAATACAAGTGTGGTCCTTCAAAGGAGCGGTTTATGAAAAGAAAGGAATGTGTGTGTGTGTGTGTGTGTAAACTTTACTACACTACTATATATATAATATATATAACAATACTAATGTATATTTTATATGATTCAAATTACAGTACATGCAATTGCGTTGAAATCAAGGCTCTCTCTGAATAGCTGAATTACTTCATCAGACAAGTCAACTATTTGCCTTGCCCTTCAGTGCCGAATGATTTGCGATGGGGGATCGAGTGACATACTGTAAAAGGTACAATGTATGATTGTGTGTTCATGCTAGTTGCTCAGTGTTCATGTGACAGTGCCCTGTGAATGATGGTTACATTCAAATTATATAGATTTGTTTTTCTCGGAAAAAAAAAAAAACTGAAAAAAAAAAAGGATTTTGGCACACAAGGTACACATACAGAAAAATCTGTTGAAGGGAATGAACACAGTAATCAACATTTAACAATAATACATAAAAAGAAAAAAAGATAGAAAAAGCACCAATGTAAAACAGTTAGGAAACAATACATCATGTGGCACAGCACTGGGTTTTTGAGCATGCATATTGTAAAAATAAATGTCAGAACTGGAATCCATTTCAAACCTGTGACTAAAAATAGAAATTCTAATACACTTGTAAAGTCATATTCCCATCAATGCATAGTTTGTCTGTTATTAGGCAGCAGGACATCTAAATATTTCAATAAATTGTTTAACAATGTAATGTTGAAATTTGTACTACGCTCTAGTGTTCTATAGAGGAAGCTTCTAAACATTAAATAGTTTTTTTACCTTTCAAAAAAATACTATATTTACTGTAATGGCACAATCATTTGCTGGTCACAGGCGTCAAAACCAAGCTGCATATTTTGTTGGCATGGTCACTATGTAGAAAAAGCACCTACTGCTAGTTATTTCTTTGATAGCCTATTATCATGCCAAATACTGTACAACAGCTGTATCCCCTTATGGTACAATCTGTGATAGTGCACTTCAACGCGAGTGCTGTTTAAAAGGGCCATGACATTAAAAGTCAATTTTTTGGAACGTTTAATCATCTTCCAATGCTGATTTCCCACCCTTAACAAACCCAAAGTGTTTTTTTTTCCTTCATTAATGCATTTCTAAGCATTCCTCGCTTATTCTGCGTTCTCACACTGGCCTCGCCTGTGCAGATAAAAACGGCTTCAAATGCGCATATGAAGACAGGAGCAAGACAGAAGCAATTCGCATCTCCCCAACACCTCTCCCTACTCCCTGTGTAAGAGAAAATACATGCCAAGCATAGCCAAGTTTTTTAAATTTGTTTTTTTTTTTTGTTCCGGAGATGAGGAGGCGAGATTTTGCACCAAGTCCGCCAAGTATACGGCAATGTTTCATTTATTAGCTACAACGTTTTAATGTGGAAAATGCTGAAATGACTGAAATGTGTATTAAGAAATAATTCACGGTGGGAACTATTGCTATGAATACTGGGTTCACACGAGGACTGATTTGATAGTAGGAACGTGAGTGACAGCGTTCTATTGATGCCGTTTTGGATTTTAATGTGAGTAAAACTCCTGTTTTTGGCCCCGTTCTTCACACTGTTGAAATAGTCTCCGTCAGCCATGAGACTCGTGAGGATGAGCGGTCAAGATGATGGATGGGTGCATCTTTCGTGACCTGCCGACATTGAACACCATGAAAGCGGTGAGGCAGGCACATGGTAAGCGGTGCGCACTTTGCTAATAAGATGTTTGACTTCCTGGTTAGAAATATCGGTACCATAAAATTCAGATCTAATCACCAATGTGCCAAATGTAATACATATGCACATATTACAGTGTGGGAAGTGGACATTGTCATGTGAGAGGCCCTTTAAAAGATATTTAAAAGAAATAACAAAAGGTAAAAAATCCAATATTGCTTACATTTACTCACCTCTCTGAATAGACCCCTGACTATTTCTCCTTCCTGTACCTCGTCGCTCTTGAATTATTTTTACTGCTTAAACTCCGAATGCCAACAAATGAGCATCAGATTCATTTGCGAGTAAACACTTTCTTTTCTATGATACTCGAAAAGCTATTTTGCCAAGGACCTCTTGTTAATTTCCATCCGTGCTGATTTGGAGTCCAGTAGAACCACGGGAATATTTTGCGATACCTTGATAAAGACAGTCAAACGCTTTGAAAAGAAATCTGAGGACTAAGTAATCCAACCCAGAAGAAGAGCAAAAAGGCAGTGGTATAGGTCCTGACTAAAAATCAGATAGCAGAAGACTGACTGGTCATTAGCAATGTTTCTGGGGAAAGGAACATGTGAGATATTTCATTTGTGAGTTGGGACACAGGAATTGGCCCCGGGGCAGACTGATGTTTTCAGCCCAGTATCACATTCTGGCCAGACACCCAAATTCTAAGGGCAAGGATAGCATTCACAGAGTTACTTAGCTTAGCGGCTCTAAGCAATACGTCTTAGATGCCTAAGTATTGGTGTGCTGCCCTTAGAACGTAAAGAAGTACACTACGGATCATGCACAGCCTGTATCGGCATACAGCTGCTTGCACAATGGGAAACAAACAAAAAAAAGACATCAACAAAGCAACAGTCACGTGCTGGCCAGCAATTTACTCAAAAGTCATAAAGCTGACAGCAGCAACATAAACAGCTCCGAGCCTCAGCCTACAAGCACAGAGGCAGTTGTGTACCATTTATGTACATTTACACAATTTCAGAGCAGTGATGTCTCCTTGGCAGAAAGTGATATCAAACAGGATATCCTTTTCTGGCATCACAGTCACAGATAAATAAACGGAGACGTCAACATGGCGGATGCACATATGCAGCAGCACTGCATGTCAATACCTCTCAAAGTCATAGTCAGAAGAGTAGGCGCCCTCAGAAAAGGCACGGGATATCCGAGTGGAACGCAGTAACCTGACTGCTTCCTCACGGCAGATTGGATACACGCGGTGGTTTCGGCTAGGAAAAAATATCACAGCTGATGAGAATTGGTTGATTTGCTCCCCCGCAAAGGATGGAACCTTGTAATGAACAGGTTCTGTTCGCTGACCATTTGAAAATACTTCTTCATGTGCGCGACCTGAGGGCTAATCTGCAATTGCTACATGAATGACTGCATAACCCATTTTAAGTGGGAAATAAAATGACCAATAAAATGATTAAAATCCTAGGATCATAGATGGATGAGGTGTTAAGGTTGTTTATCTTTTTGGTTTTGTTTAACGTAGAAAGTCTGGCATAAGTTTAGCCATTTGAAAAGTCTGTCATGTAACATTAACAGCACTAAAATTGTCAACTTCCAAGTTTCTGCGATAGCTAACATTAGCACCCACCCTTTTAGGTTGACACAAGATACCATATTAAAATGTTCATTCGGGTATTTTACACGACAGTGAGACAGTAAAAAAAAGTTACTACATGTGAAGTTGAATTCAGCAAAAGAAAACAAGGCATATTGAATTGTGATACTGTCAAAGAGGAAACAGAGATGGATAAATGGAAGGAGACCAGGGGGCTGGGGGTGGCTGAACTCAGTCAAATAAGAGAAAGACAGTATATTTTTTCAAGAATCTCTAAGCGTTCATAAAAACTGCTTCAAAAGGAATATAAGACGAAGTATGTTGCCAGATGCTGATTTATTACAAATAGGAGGTAGGAGGTTGTGATTTGTTAATTTGTTGATTTGTTTGTGTAAGTACACCAAAACAGATCAATCGAAATGATCATATTTCATTGTTTGTCTCATTTACAAAATCTTAAAGTGAATGCTGTTGGTTTAAAAAAAAAAAAAAAAAGCTGCTTCAACATAGTCCTGAACTAGATAATGTAGGTACATTTGTTTGCTCTGAATATCACACAATGTAGAGCAAGGCTAATTTATTTTAGGCTTGCGAAAAGCCACTATAGTCTGACAAAGCCAAGGCAATGACTGGACATTTCAAGAAACATCTTCCAATGCTCTAAGTGAATAACTTACTAAAGGGGAAGGGGAAATTGACAACTTTTTTTACGTCAAAGAGCAAAGAGCTTATTAGCATGAGCAGCTCTGGATTATTTTCATTTTTATATAACATTTCCTCCTGCTTCCTTGTTTTAAAAATCAAAACAAATATTTTGTTCAGTATTTATGCGAATACAGGGATGCAACTCAATAAGCCAGAGCAAGGGTTCGTTCCAATTAAATTACTATAATCCACGCACATCCAGAAGACGTGGTGATAAAGCTAAAATAAACAGGTTATTCTATTCATTTATTTATTGATAGTTACCTGGCAGGTGGGGGCACGCTGGGGGAGCGTGAACGTGCTCTATGTATTTCAGCAGACCGGGAACAGTGGTTGGAAGACATCACCTGTTCTGGAACAGACAAAGTGGAGCTCTGGAAGTCTCTGCCATTTGGTCGGTAGTCTGTGAACATGTCAACAAAAGAAGGGGGACATCAAACTATTACGGTAGTTATTTGGATCGAGAGGTGCTTTTAAAGCATGCACACAACCAAAAATTAGCATTGTCTCCATGACATCGACACTTCACCAACTAGGCATGGGATGACATCAGATTCTGACGGTATGATAATCTTGAGCAAAAACATCACGGTATAGTGGTATCATGGTATTGAACTTACAGCTCTGAAATATATCTTTTTAAAATCTTTGTCGCTAAATAGCCATTTTTTCTACATTATAAACAGCATAACGCTCATTGAAAGTAGCATATAATAGCATGTTTGCCGTGTTAGACGCGGTAGCTAGCCACAGAGTAAGATTATATTGATATTAAAGCCTAGGAAATGAACAATGTGATTGTCAGGGATTTCACAGTGCAATTACCTGTTAAGGCAGACGACACGGGGAGAGGAAAAAAAAAAACTTAACACTTTTGACCGATTTGCACAGTTTTAAATAAAACCGCAATATATTGCCATCCAGTTATCAGCCCATGCTTATCACCAACAAATTTTCAAACATCCTTTCATCACAATGAGCCTTTTAGGGAACAAACACAAAATACGTGTTTCCTGAGAGGTAGCTTGTCTCTTCCATGATTTGAATGCGGGCATTATGTTTGATTGGAGATTGATTAATTTGTTCAATTTGAGCATGTGATCAAAATGTGTTCCATGATGAGATAGATAAAGTTGCTTCAGCAGTTTGGTACTGATATCAACAAAGGTGAATCCAGTGCAAACCAGACTAAAACGGTTGCTTATGGAGAGTGACCTCTTGGCAAAATAAGTGTTTTGCTTTACTCTTACTTGAAAATATTTTGCTCAACACTTACTGTACATCTTAAAGTGACAGTTCTGCACATTTAGCAATTACAATAATGTATGAGTGCAGCTGTTAGATATATTGTATTTCAGTGTTATATTTTCAAAGAAATATCGATATATATCATGAAAGTGGATACTACAATGTGGCATATCTATCATGAGAACGGTTTTGGCATTTGCAACACAGTTGATAATCGTGAAGATTTGCGAATGCATAACTGCCTTAGAAATGCATTTTAAACAATAAAGACAATCCCCCCCAAAATTTTTTTTTAAAAACCTTATAAAGTTTACTGCCGACAATGATGAGAAACTGGGGGGGTTACCAAAAACAAACAAAAAACACCACCAGTAGACCCCAAAATAGCAACAATAAATTCTGAGTACTGTATATGCAAACCCATATGTGCCATACTGCAAGTGAGGGTTATCTATATCACAAATTACATTATCTAAATGATTTAAAACAGTCTGTGGTATTCAGTGATTTTTTTTTTGGTCTCATAACCACACAAGCTCTCATTCTAATGTTCTGCGTAGGCGTTGTGCTGGAGACTTGGTGGGAACAGACAAGCAGAAAGTTGCAGTGCAGAGGCAGACAAAAGCTTGCCACTGTCTTTTTGCGCTGCTGTTATTACTGACATTGGGTGCACAATCTTAATCGACTCATCATATCCATATTTCACTATGTAAAATTCTGAAGCTAACATTACATACAGGCAAACTCAGACTGGGTTACATAATATCAATATGAGCAGAAAATATTACCTGTTATTACCCCGACACCATCCTCACAATCATAGTCTGAGATCTCGCCATCACTTATCCTCTGGGATCCTTTGAGATAAAGATAGACAGGAGTGGAGAAAGTCGAGTAAGGAATGGGCAAAGCAAGTGAAGAATGAAACTTAAATCAAAGACCACTGCACTTTGAATAAAATCACTTTAGTGATGTTTGACCATTTACATATGAAAAAATGAAAACACTTTAACTTGACTTTTATGCATCACCGCACTAGAAAACCTATCGAACAGAAGCACACATTTACATTGTACTTTCAATCTTTAGTAATAGCTGAGTCAAGTCAAGTGGACATTGTCTTGACAAGGGTAGTAGTCTGTAATGCATCTCACAGCTGTCAGCACTTTTGACCCTCTAGTAGCCATTATCAGATGCCCAGAAAAAGCCTTTTAGGAAAAATGGTCGAAAAAAGTAGAAAAAAGAGGAAAAAAGTAGACCATTTGTCCAAAGTAGACAGTACAAAATAGTGTATAAGCATATTGGGTATGTTAAGAGACAGTCAACACAACAGCATTGAGAATGACACTATGCTATAAACAAGGATCTTCTTTTTTTTTTTTTTTTTTTTTGATGAGCAACTAGGTGAATCATTGGCTTAATTCAAGTAATTTTTTTTTTTAATTTTTGAAGGTTTTTTTGTAGGTTAATCCCATGTACCCAAAGAAATGTTTTTTAACTAAACAATAGTAATAATAGGACATTATCAACAATTAGTTTGATTATTATTGTTATTACAGATAATAATTTTTACTGCATCATTTCTTTGGGGGGAGGGGGGATTTCCGACTGCATTTGAATACACCATACGTCTCATCTTCACATTAGCCACTAACAGAGACATGTGCATAATACAATGCCAGAGTAAACGATGAAGAGTTTCTTAGCGCACATAGCCAGTGATTGAATATGATTCTTGCCAGTGTATTGATGTTGGTAGCTCGGTAATGTCATGGCAATTATGGATAAAGGAGTCGCAAGGACGTGTAAAGGTAATCGGACTGCAGCCACCACTCCAAGGAATAACTTCAAAATAATAGCTTGATAAGGCTATTGCACTTATATTTATGTACTATGTGTCGGTGTGCATCAAATAAACACAAACATAAGGATAACAAATTGTACTTTTTTGAGTACTGCGCCTTACTCATAGACTTGTTTCACCCCTAATTACTGAAATCCTCCCAGAGATGATCCAGGTGGATGTCTGTCCTCTGCCGCTTGGCATGATAGCTCCTCCTCCAAGAGCGAATGTGCAATGTCAGTTGAACATGCAGCCTTCATGAGAATGTACGCATTATTTTCAATGAGCAATTCACAAAGCATGAGTGGCTCGAACAACGGACATTGTTTTATATGGAGCACAGATTAGGTTCTAACAAAACCTGATACTATTATTGCGAAAACCATTTCGGACTGTTCGCGAGCACTTGAGATCCCTGTTTAGTAATTCTCTGCGCCCAAATGAGATGCAAAGTTTAAAATTTACCGAGCAAGTAGCGATGCAAAACTGCTTATTTTGAGCCTAGACATACAATATCATGTATCAAATTCTCAGTCATCTTAAAGAACATTCACATTCAGAATACAAATACAAGGGGAGCAAAATGAGACAAAATAATTGTGCTTTTATTTACAGGATCTATTATTAATGGGCAGTATCACAAAGGAAAAGCAAATGGTTGACGTCTATCAGTCAGGAAGAACAAGTTGGGGTTTTATGGCATTTTTACAGCACAACATTAAGACAGAGTGCAATTGTTTTGGATTGCAGGGTGGGACTGTTGGATATTCAACAGGAGGGGACGATCCGGTTGGGGGAAGGGGCTATTTCTAACGTGTAGATTTCAAAAGTGGTGTAATGACCATTTTGAAATGTGAGGGAGCAGACACATGAACCCTTCATAAATGTGAGGTACAGAATCAGGCCACGCAATGCATCATTCAAGAGGATAGACATTCAAATGCACTCTCGAAAGGTGCTACCTATGAGTGAAGGACCTTTACCTGAGTACGAATATGAGCCTTTGTCTGCAAAACCAAAAGTAGTATGGGTGATGCCGACATACAGTATATGCTGATAGGAACTTTATGACAAGTGTGGGGAAGAGTCTGCACTTACTCTGGAGCCGCCGTGTTGGGCTTTCTCCGTGAAGCTGCCTACGTTGTGTGTTCGGGGAAGCTCGCGGGAGCGGGATGGAGGACACGTCATGGGTCTGTAGCTTGTACCAGTGAGGCTCGTCATCCAGAAGAGCTGTCTCCAGTTCAATGAGTATCTACCCATGTCAAAAGCCAAAGTCGGGTTACAGACTGTCAATTCACCAAGCAATTCATATTGACCAAAGCTACAGCTTTTCACTTGGAGCATTCACCTTTGGATTACACATTTGCATTGTCAACACAAAGAGGGTGAAAGTGCACAGCAGAATGAGGAAGATACAGTGCATGCTATATACAGCATCATCACACACGAGACTTAAAAGTATGGTCCAAGTTTGTATGCATTGGCGGGATGCCTCTGTCTTTTTTTACCTCTCCCAAGAATTCACTCTCTTCTTCCCTCACTCTGGCTTGATCCCACAAAGTGATCTCCAACATGCGCTCCCGAAACTCCCTCCGATGAACCGGGGAATACATAAAGGTCTGGTTCCATTTTGGCTCCAAGGATTTCTTGACTGTTTTTGTTCTCCTCTTGCTTTTATCACTGGCGTAACAAAAAATTTAAACGAGTTTATTTGTAGTCAAACATGAAAGAACCACAAAGACTGCATGACAATAAACAAGTCAGCAGATGTCATGAGCAACATCAACATCAAATCAAAACAGCCCCTAACGTGCACCTTCTATCAGGGAGGAAGTAGATTTTCACATAAGGATTCCTGGGTCGACCGTCTTCCCTGGGGGGCAGGTCTTTGGCTCCCAGTATGGTGACTATTAGTTGATGGCCGACTTTGTCGTACCACAGTTTGACCTGCAAGAGCAGAACAGACACATGATTCAGTCACAGCAATCTGATTAAGAAGTTGTGAAAATGTTAGAGAAGACAACTTCACCAGGCCTCTACGAAATCTTGTCGAGCTATTTTTTTCCTTTATGTAGTACAGTTTTTTGCTACAATATGGGGTCCTCTCCTGTAAATATTCAGCACGAATATCTGATAAAGTCGCATGCTTCAAAGTACTTGATTAGAACATATGATCAGTGGATGGGATTAAGCGAACGAGATCTTTATGAACTTTATTCTTCTCTTTGTAATTTATGAGGTCCCCCTGTAAACAAAAGGGTATGCAACTGCATTAAACTAAACCGTTGTTTGCATACCTTTGTATGATCAACTTCTATGTAAAGGTGTCTACTAATGTGTCTGTTTAAATCTGGGCCAATCATTCATCCTGCAGTGTTTGTCTTATACAGATGAATAAATATTACGTAAAGAAATTAGCAGTAATTCATCCTGATTGCACTTAATCAAAGCTGAAGTGAAATACGACAAGAAAGATGCTCTAACATTGCCAGCATGTGCTCAAGGGAAATAATGCCATCTAGCAGTGATGATGTCATCTGAAATAATGTCTGCAATATTGGACAAAGGGCACTGATATTGACAAATCAATCATGCTCTTGCAAGATTAATCAAAGCTGGTAAAAAAGGAAGTATGGACTCCAAAGGCAGACACTTAGAAGAGGTAAAACTCTAACAGTGGCCTTAAAGCAATTGGATGAGATGAAAAAAGACATCTTCTAAGTTTTGCCCATACTTCCTCAAGAATATGATCATGAAGAGGGTTTGCAACAGCAAGTAAAACTACCAGCTATCCATGCAGTATTGTAAAAGAATGTAGCCAAGACAAGGTTGTTGAGAAAATGTGAAAATAAACGGGAATCCAAGACCAAAGAGCTTGTTCCACATACATTTACAAACATATTGCAATATTGTCAATCAACACGATTTGATCATGTACTTTTGAGGAACATGTATCAAAAACATAATTAAACTCAATAAACGATAAGGGTCAAAACACAAGGTGTCAACAAACTATAGTGTCCCTGTGGCTCTACAAAAGAATGTAACAGGCTGAATTAAATACTGTGCTATTTGACACCCAGTTTCATCTTATGTAAGAATACGGCTGACATAAAAATCTACCTCTGTGCCTCAAAACTCAACTCATGTGGCTGAGGGATGAATACTCCTCAAATGGTGTAAAAAAAAAAAAAAAAACTAATCTTTAAGTTACCATTTGGAGGATGCACCCATAGTTTTGATCTTCATTTTTTTGGGGGGGAGGAGTACATCTTATATTTGGGGAATTACGGTAAGTGCCTGATAAGGCCCTATATAAAACTGCTATCATCAACATAAATTTATAGATTTTACAAAATCACAAATGAACTCCCGCTTGGAGTTTTCCCCAATTAAGGAGCTAATATAATAAAAACCATACACGCACAAGGCCCAATATTCTGTCAACAAGTTCCGTGTTCAAAACAGCTGTCGATTTGTCACGTTCTGCCTGGGGTTTAGTTTACAGAGTTTTTGGTTTATTTGCCTTTAAGTTCATATTTGTTTCCCCCTTGTCTGCCTCTCCTCCCTGTCTCGTTTGTTCATTTTGTCCACCTGTTGCCTGTTGTGTTCCTGCCCTTGCACGGTAGCCAATCCGGTTCGCCTACCGCGTGTTCCCTTCCAGCTGTTGAGTGTGTCCCCTAATTAGTCTCAGTGTATTTAAACCCCCTGTTTTGTCTTACCAGTTGTCGGGTCATTGCTAATGTTACTTCCAGGCTGTCTTGCCCTAGCCGCTTTGCTGTTGCTTGGTTCGTGATCTTCATCCTCCATGTGTAGCCCCCACCTTCCTGTGAGTTGTTCCCGTTTTGAGAGTTTTTTTTTGTAACTTTGTACTAGTTTTTGTCCCTTCCCATCCTGTCTCAGTTTTTGATTAAAACATCCTTTTGAGCCTCGACCCCATCAGTCCCCGCATTTCTTCGCCCCTCCCCATGCCGCATGGTTGTAGAATTTTGCAAAAATGGCAGAGAGTTTGTCGTAAAAGACAGGCTGCATATCTGTTTTAGTTTTGTTTTAACTGTGCAATATCATTGTAAACTTTTATCTGAAAGGTAAATGATTGGCTATAAAACTAATTGTTCAACATTTTCGCTGCAAAATGCCACCACAAAAACTTGACACAAAACTCAATTATCAAAAATCAATAAGAATTCACACTGCTGCATCACTAGGACACACGGGAAGGAAGGGCATGTATTTCAGGAGATGTATGTTTGAATGAGTGAGTGTGGGTTTATGGAGGTTTATATAAAGGTGGGGTTACTTTACAATGGTACCCATGGTACTGTGGATGCCAAGATCTCATACTCTACGTAGTAAAAAACAGTTTCATATCAGCAAATTGAAGAAGGCAATGGAAACATTTTCTTTCTGATGTTGATTAGTTGGGCATGCACTGCCTAGGCAAACTGATATGAATGGGTTAAAATGAGCAATACATCATAACGCGAATCAAAATGGTGATAGCAAGAAATCATATAGAAGAATGTAAACCAAGGCACTGCACTGACAGGGAAACACGAAGCATTAGTTTCCCTGGAAATGCATTTCTCAAATATGGAAACAGAAAAAGGCCAGTCAACAGTCAAAGAGCAAAGACCAAATAGAGGGTGCCCTTCAGACAGGGCCCATTACCTGGACCCTAGGGGGAATAGGCGGTGTTCTTCTACTAAGGCTTTGGCTCTGGATAAGCAAAATTAACAACAACAAAGGAAATGCAATAAAAACAAAATTCCACAAAACATCAACTCACAATTGACCCAAGAATGTGTCCGCTTTAAGGGCTCTATTCCTTTCATATTGTAATTTGTAGCTTTTATTTTTCTCCAAAAATAATTTGTCTTTTTTTACCTCATCAGATGCTAAAGATGTTCATTTTAGCGTCATTTCTGGCACCTTGTGTCATTTTGCATTACACTTAATAATATTGTAGGAATACTAATTGATCTTATACCCCCAAATTTCATAGCCTGAAACTGTACACACATGCATGCACACACCTATACAACACATACACAAACATATTTCTTGTAAACCCCACATGCTGTTTATACGTTTAGTTCCGGTTACCTTATTTCTCGTGTACAAGTCGACCCCCCCCCCCCCCCCCCCCCCCCCTTTGTTTAATTTTAATTTGGGTTAATTTTACCACGAATTGTAGGTCTACCCCTATTGCTTACACATTATCATGGCGGCCCAATTAAAACACATGGTGTGTGTTAGTAAAAATGATTAAAATGATTACGGTACTTAAAAATGATTACGGTACTTTTAGATACATTAGATGCATTTCTTCAGCGTATCTACCGTACCTTTGCAGTTAAGGAGGGAGGGGGTCAGGCAAAAACGACACAAGTGCGAGGCAATGTACGCATGTGTAGACGCAAATGCTGAAACTAATTTTGCAACAATTTAACTATTTGAAGTTTCAATGTTTTATTATTTTGACACAGCTGAATATGAACAGCACACACCAAATAGGTCTTCCAATTGAAATCCATGACGTCTTTTAGGGGTAGTCATTTTTGAACCCATGCAATTTGTTTGAAATTGAGGTTTCCAGAAATGCATTGCTGAAACCTCCTTTAGCCAAGTGACGACTGAGGTGAGAACAGAGCGTGGATTGGTGTCTCCTTGCTGTGTTTCTCCAAACGCCTGCTGAAATCCACGCGTGTCACTGCTCTCACATATTTGTCTTGAACGGACAAGTCAAGCCACTTGTCCTTTTCATAATAGGTCAAAGTCTGTATGTATGTATCCATCCATAATAACAACAAAACAAAACAAAACAAAAATGCAAACGCAATAAAACGGATGTGGTTACGACGGTCTTGACTTACGATGTTTCAATTGCTAACTAGTTTCTAGCGCACAGTGGATGAATACACTTTGTGGTGGTTCTTTAGAAAAGAAAGGCCATCACCATGGAAGTGAAGTTAGAATAATAAGCATCTCTACACGCTTGAAACAGAATGAGGCGCGCATGCGCCAGGGCGAAGATGATTTTTATATATATATATATATATATATATATATATATATATATATATATATATATTTATTATCATATCATATCAGTCATTTTTAAGCCTTGTAAACATGATATTACTTATTTCACATTTAAATTAATGTTATTCAAATACAGTTATGTGGAGAAAAGTGAGTTATGCAGGTATAAATCGACCCCCCTCATATGGGGTTTGAAAATGAGGAGGAAAAACTTGACCTGTACACGGAGAAATACGGTATATTTCAGTGTGAGTATTTAACCCATTCATTCCAGGTTTTTTAACAAGAAAATGGACACATCGTATCACTGACAATCAGGAATTGGGTAGGTAAAAAGGTCAACAAAATAGACGTGAGTCTGTGACAATTTGCCTTAACAAAGTCACACACCATTTTCGAGTCTTGTCAAAGTGTGCATTAAAATTATAAAAAGGAGAAAAAAAATATCAGTTGGATGTGGCTCAAGTTCCTTTCTTTATAACTGACAGGGCCATTTATCACTAAAGATTTCTGATAGTCCATATAGTAGTGTAAGGTCACTTACTGAAAGCTGTCCTGACAAGTACTG
Source organism: Hippichthys cyanospilos (assembly GCF_059441005.1). NCBI lineage: Eukaryota > Metazoa > Chordata > Actinopteri > Syngnathiformes > Syngnathidae > Hippichthys > Hippichthys cyanospilos. The sequence goes on from NC_142371.1 coordinate 10,196,723, forward strand.
GGGAGCATCCCTCAGCATGTTTGGACTCATTGGGGAGGTGACAGAAATGGACGGGCGATCCATCTTTTGGGACTCAAAAGAACTCGAACCTAAAAGACGACATGAGGCAACCATTTAAGAAATACAGTCCACTTGTGTGTGTGCGTGGGCAGATTGTTTTCTTGCAGATTTTGTATAGTTCAGAAAGATGTCCTTGTGAAGGGTTTGGGAATGGCTCAAAAGTAACATGCTTATGCTATATGTGATAAAATGTTGTGAGTATGATTAACGTGTGGATATAGCTTAAAAACAATAGCGAAAATACTAGTAGTATCCTGTATACTACCACTTACTGCATTATGTAAGTGTCTTAAACATCATTATTACAAATAAGTGTAAGAAATTTAGAAAGCCCTCATAGAATATCCATACTGTAAAGTTTTGGCATATGTTATACTTCAGTTAGACATAGTGGGATTATGTAATGGATAAGGCATGTTAAATGTTAAGGACTCACTTGATTCCAGTTGTGCATGTGTGCTGTCTGGTATCCTTGGAATATCTCTGCAGGAGAGAGAATAGAAAGTGTGAGTGTAAAAGAAAAGGAGGAGGTCAAGTGAATCAATAAGCTAATGCTGAATGTGCTCTGCTTTAATGACCTTAAGTAAAACATTAGTCTTCATTCGTACAGCAGACCGCTTAGCAGCAAAAACCAGGGCAGACAGAGAAATTGACTTATTTTAAAACTGCTGTTGTGTGCGTGTGTGTACGTTCTCATATGAGGCTTGATAGTCAAAACCAGAGAGAATGAAAATGAGGTAAGAACACTTGGTATAGATCACCTCTCATAAATAATATGTTTAAATATATCCATCCATTTTCTATCGCCGTTTATCCTCACTAGGGTTGCTGCCTTGATAGTGCCTATCCCAGCTGATCTATGAAAATAGGCCCTGAATTGGTTGTCATTCAAATGCAAAGTCCACATACACATGCTGTGTGAATGACTTGCCCCAATGCAGCCTGCTGTCCCACAATATACTTCTCTCCCTCTGCAAGTTAAATTAATGGTAAATAAATGATATAATGTTGTTTAATTTTAAATTGATATTTGTAATTTAGTGTACAGTCTTGTTAAAGCGTGCCTGTTCTTGTGTTTCTGAGGTATATATATTCGAGTCGGACACCACTGAAGGTGTAAATGTGAAACGCATGGACCATCACTGATGGAAATGCCATTCTGACTAAACTTTTTGACATCATAAATTACCTCCACCTTGCTATTATTCATACTACAATGAGGCAGTTGACTGTGCACACCAGAATGTGTAATATGGTAATATAGATGACCTATATACAGGGATGCACATAACTGGTATGCAGCTACACATGCCAGACAGAAATCACTGATGTGTTACGTCACATGCTTCAGTTCGTGCATTTGAGTATCCTTGAGAACCGAGCCTGAACAAATGCTGTTGTTTTTTTTCCCTGAAAAGTGGCTCCAAAATGTGCTGTGACTTAACGCATACTTAAATTTAGTGCCTTTGATACTGGGCCAAAGAAGTATGAAAAGAGCATGTGTATGTCGTGCAAGTGACTAACAAGCAAGATAGTGGAAAAGCAATAGCGACTCGCCCTCTTGCCAGGTGGTGAGACAAACTGCAGCAACAACGGCTCTGTAATAGTTTTCTCCTCGCCTTTCATAAAGCTAAGCATGCGCGTCTCATGGCTTCCTATTCTAAGGAGATTTGTTTGTTCACCGATGTGGCTTGGACTGGCTGATGGGGCTGCGTAGCATTCTTGGGAGGGTATGAATAAGATCATTTACCTTGTCACAAACCATGCAAACCATAACTTATGGATTATGAACCTTTTTGAGGACAGAGGCTTGAATAACGCGACAACAGTGTGCAAGTAGACAGTACACTGAAAGCCGCATTGTTTAGAATTAAGACTTGCCGTTTACTGATGTTACGTGAGTGCTGCAAGCTCACTACGGTGCCACAGGGAGACCATACTTGGAGTCATAGCCCAGAGAAAGAGAGAGCGAGTGACTACAATACAAATACGATTCGTCATTGGTTTCAGTGCACAATAGTGCAGTATCTACTAAACTGGGGGAAATATCTCAACACTGGCTAGTTACCCCGGGATTCCATGGACATAAACATGGAGAACCACCTCTAGCTGTGGCCTATGTTGGATGTGAAAAATATAAAAGCTTGCACAAACTATCCAAGCACAAACATACACATTGAACAAGATTTGTGAGTTCTCACCCGATGGGCCGTGAGACCACCAGCTCCACTTGTGGTTCAGGCTTGGATTCTAAAATTATATTGTAAACTTCTTTAAATGTAGCTCCTTGTAAAAGCTTTCCATTCCATTCCAGCACCTGGTCACCTGTAAAATTGCCACATTTGATTAAACTCAGGAGTTCTCTTGTTCCACAAGTCAGCACAGAATTATGTTGAATATAGTGTAACTGTTTGGGTTGTCTGAATACCTGGTCTGAGGTGCCCTACAGTATCCGCTAGACTTCCTTTTCTCACTTTAGTGATAAAAGCACAAAGTCTACCAGATTCTGTCATCTTGCCTCCGACCACCTGTGGTGAAGAAGAGAGGTGAATGTAATCGCACAAACACACTGATTTACTGTTAAGCCACATTCTAGGACAACCTGTGTTTGTGTGTAGCTGTAACTCTTTTGCTACACTCAGTTTTCAAGTATGACTCTCCAGAAAGGCTTTGTCAAAGGAAACTCCCTGATACAAGTATTTATTTGATGTCGTTTGGTTTTTAATGTCCAGAGCATTTAGTCCCTTGCGACAGACTAGTACTTGTGTGTCCCACCTGCGGTTCTATTACAGTGCAAGCCTATGGGCTAGAACTGTACTGTAGTGAAGATGCCGTATTCCACTCTCATCATACAAATAAAATCCTGCTTAATGGAGGCTGAATGCCAACATACAAAGGAGCTTAGGGAAGTCTGCTAAATGAAATGGCTTTATGTAACAGGCTGAGGCCAAAGCGGGAGCCTCGCAGAGTACAACAGAGAGCGATGGACAGCGATGGCAAAACTGGCAGCCTATATGATGGACTGACTGGCTGGACAACAGTGTGTCTGATGCTGCTGAGGAGACAGAAACGCATAAAGGAATCGAGTACACACAAACAAGCATTTTTCGGAGGATCATTCAATCAGTAATGATTTTTTGTTAACCATCTTACTCTTACTCCTCTTTGTTCACTCTTTATTTCTGTTCCCTATTTGCTTGGACTTAAACATATTGTTCAGACCATAAGGCAGGTCTATTTTAGGAAATTTCCACATATAAAGCACACTTGATAAGCTTCTCCGGAGGTTTTAGGTGGATCACCACAAATAAGGGACTTAGAAACCTGTATTAAATTTAACTAGATTTTGCCTTATTAAGACTGTATTTTTGCTAATAGGCAATCATTTGTAAACAGATGTAAAGTACAGTATTTTTAGGACTATAAGATTAAAAAGAAAAGAATGGAAAAGAAAGCCAACATTCATACATACAGGATTTTAAAGGGCACTGTTCTGGCTCCTTAGCAATAGGCACACATGTCTTTTTTTTCTCAGATTTTGACAGATTTTAACCATGTTACAATGTTATTTATCACCCTAAACACCCCTAAGTGTTTTCCCTTTATTAATGCATTTCTAAGTATTCCTTGCTTATTCTGCGCCCTCAGGAACGGCCCCACCCCAACAGATAAACATGACTTGTGAGAGGTCTGATGATGATAAGCCCTCGTGCCACCTGTGCAAGCGTAAATACAGGCCAAGCTTATCCATGTCTTTTAGTTTTGCTTTGGTTTTGAAGTTGGCTATGTAAACAGCAACAGCAATATTAGTTCTAACATTTTACTGTAGAAAATGAGGAAATGGCGAAAAGGTGTGTTTGGGAGCACACAGCCAGACAATCAATAGCAGAAGTAAACAAATCACCCGCGGGTGGAAATGTTGTTATGAATTGTGGTTTTCTAAGGGACCGATTTGATAGGTGGAACGGCTCTTGGTGAACGCGGTCACTTGTTATTTTTATGCATTTTAATGTCAGTAAAATTCCAATTTTGGCTCCCTCATTCACTCAGCTGGGATAGGCTCAATTGACCCATGACCCTCGTGAAGATAAGCGGTCAAGATGATTGATGGATGGATGGATGGATGGATGGATGGATGGATGGATGTTTTATGGTCGGCCTGATTAAAAGGTATCATGAAGGGGGTGAGGCAGCCACGCGGTGAGAGGCGGCTTCCGTAAACGAGGTGTTTCACTTCCTGGTTAGATATATTGGTACCATAAAACTCATATTTAATAAGAAAATAAGCATGTATTTTACTGTAGTAAGTGGAAAAAATACAATGATCTTGGGTCTTTAAGCGTGCCATATTTAGTCATCTTAGTTATCAAAGGAAAACTGTGGCACTTAAGTGTATATGCAAATGCTAGTGTGATAGTATGTAACGTTGTAATTTTGGTGGCTACAGTTTTAAGAATGCTCTTAAAAAAGAATAATACTGACTGAAAACTAATAGAAAGCAAGTATGTGGTTATAATGATATAGATGAAATAGCCCAAGAAAAAAAATCACAAAAAAAGAAAGCACAATATAAATCAACACACTACGAACGTAAGCTCACCTTAAGACCAAGCAGAGCTCCTGAGTCTCGAGGCACACTCCCATCTTTCATTCTCTTATTGAGCAAAATGCGCCCTATTAGGCGATCCCCGTCTTTGGACGGCTGCCACGTCACCGGATGCTAGGAGGTCAGAGCAACAACACACCTTGTGTTTACAAACTTGAATGTGATCACTTTAGATAAGTTCAGCAAATGGGGGCAGTTGTGGAAGTGTTTACTCACTTAGAGGGGGAAAGTTCACCCAAGCTCTGCGCTAAAGGCAGTATATATATTTTTTCCACTTTAGACAATGAATAATTGGTTAATCGGTTTACAATATTCTTTATAGTAAATATGAGACCTAACAAATTTGCAATAGTATTGTTTTTTTCCAGAGCTTATGTGAACCTGCCAGTGAGGGGTGGAGTGAGCATCATGCTGTGCCCCATGCAGAAGCAGCCCCAGTATTACTAACCCAGCACATAAAACTTGTGAAAAAGAGGGCAGTGTTTCACACTGAAGATTCTCTACACATTTACTACAACTTTTCAAGAGGAGTTATTCAAAGGCGAGCAGACTATGCAAAGGGATAAAAGGGTTATCTTTGCCAGAAGAAGAACCAAATTAGAGACACAGTGATCAGGAAAGATGAAAAGCATATTGCATACAACAAAGCAGTGAGACACACATGGGGTGAAAAAAGACGCAGCGGTGGAGGGAAAAAAGAAAAACGTTTAAAAAAACAAAACGGTTTTCCTCTTAGGTGTGCTGACAATTAGTTAGGTTTTTGTATAAAAGTGGATAGAATATTTGCCCAAGGGAAGGTTTTTATCTGGACTGGTTGCTGTGGGGGAGGGCAGCAGAGTGAGAGGGACGGCCTAAGGTTTGCCTGTCGCTCTGACCAGGGCCGCTACTGAGCAACAACACAACATACGAAAAACGAGCATGCAACTAGGAGAGACACACATTCCTTTGTGCCATGACAGAGAAGTTCAGTGTCAGTGGTCATCTTCACTACTACTACTGTAAGGTGTGTGTGGTCTTCTTTTTTTTTTTTTTTTTTCTATTGGGGAGCAAAACAGCAAGTACAAATAGCAAGCAAAGAGGGTGTCCCTACAAGACTTTTTTCAGCCACACCAAGCAAGGTGCAGCCATAATTAACCCAAAATGAAAAGAAAAAAACCGTAAAAGAAAAGATTTTAGACAACGTCAAATCAAACGCAATAAAGACATTTCACCTATTTACGTACACTTAGTGACACAGAGCAAACAAGGACGGGGATCATAAAAAGATTTTTAAAAAAATGCAGGCTAGATTGTCTCAGTACCTTCTCACTATGGCTATGCTCCTCGTTTAGGGTAGTGCTACTGCACGTATCAACTCCTGAGTCTTTAACTTGCGGTTCACACCAAGCCAAGTCCTCTTCAAATGAGTGTCCCCCAAAGCGCACCATTTTCTTTTGCCTCTCAGATAAGGTGTGTGCCGGCTCAGACATAAATGCCTGCTCAATTGTTTTTCTTTTTCCCCTTTGACTGTCCCCTAAAGGTGTGGGATAAAAACAGAAAGAAAACAGAAAAAACAACATGCAAAGGTGTAAATAAAACAAAGGAAATGTGAAATGACAATAGACTCTGGAATACAGGGGATGAAGGCAGGAGAAGGAGAGAGAGACAGATGTTACGAGGCAGGAGGGAGAGGACTCCACATGTCTCACCAAAGACATTGGGGAGGCCTCGCTGCTATGCCAAGACGCATGGTCCCACCAATGGCCATCCAAATCTCCTGTAAGGCGCGGGGAAGGTGTACGCACATGAGAGAGGACAGCAAGAGGGAGCAGTGAGGACACCACAAACCACAACAAAGACACAATCATACACACAGACTCAAATATGCAAAGACCCCAGAGCACATACTCCACAAATTCTCAGACCATATGTGGTCCCTATGGAAAAAGCAAAATGACAGTTGTGGTTATAACGCACACAGCACTGACTTGAATAACAGTCCATTGTAAATTATTCTAGTTTGATTGCTGGTAATCCCCCAAGTCCTCACGAAACAAGATACTGTACTGAACTCCCAGTCAGGCATCAATCAATGTGTGCATGCTGATTACTTTCCTTTGGTGACGGTCCACATCATCGTGCTGTGGAAATGTGTATATGAGTCGTCATTGAAAATTAACATGTTTACATCAAACCGATAAAGAATATACAATTGTTTTTTTTTTTTTTTAATCATACTCAATACTATAATATACTACTAAATAGTATGCGCTATACTCTTATTATTTGCTGTATAGGTGTGGTTATTATGCCATTTTTTGCAACAGCTAACAGTTTTAGCACTTCAGGTTAGTTTCTACCTGTCAACTAAGTGTTATTCTCTACCTTCCTAATAATATGCAAAAAGAAGCGTTGTAAGCATGTGTAAGTATGCATGTAGCAAAAGAGTACAAAAAAGGACAAAATGTCGTGACTTTTGACTTCCTTTGGGGGTGTTACAGCAAGTCACTCTCAAACCAACCAGTCACTCTCAAAGCATATGAAACAATGATTTTTATTTTTTTTTACTCAATTTGTAGTACATTTACTAAAAAGAGATTTGGATCCTTAAAGGAGCATGCCAAGCTAGTGACATGTTATGAAGTTTGGATAGCCGCTGTTCAAGTGCAAAGATGACGGAGGACCGTTAAAGTAACACCTGCTCAAGTTGGTGCAAAGACGAACAAGAATTTGTCACGCAAAACCCATCGCTACAGGATTTTTGGCTGGTAAGCTGGGTAAACCAATAAAAGTGAAAAGTGAATATTGCTCAGTCACTTGCAATTAATCTTCATCCATATGCTAAAATGTAACCTACAATTTAAAATAACTGTTACCCAAATTTAGCTGCAGTTTAAATCTGAAAATCTCCGCAGGGTACATTGTTATATTGACAAGAAAACTAAGTAATTTCACTGTTGGGTTGACTGTCCTACTTAATGACAAAGACATGTCATTCCGATGACAATGACATACTCACGTACAAATGATTATGAGAAAAAACAAGGGCTTGTGCCGGAAAACCATAATGTTTTGTCCAAATTGTTTTAAGAAATGCGTTTACTGTTTTGCACATTTCATTTACGATCTAAGAAATATACCCAAGTGACCGAGAACAATTATAAAGGCATCATTATGAATGATTCTTACAATGAAAGTCATAGCATCGATCTTACTATTATGCGACTGTAGACTATATCAATACAACTATAAATAACAATCTGCAAATGTTACCACACGTTCCTGTTTTTTCATCATCAAGGTAGGATCTGTTGTTGTAGAATGCAAGGATCTTTTATCGTGTGCAACTCGAGTTTCAGATTACTGTGATACTCAGGCTCAACTAACCTCAATTTAAAGTCCACAAAGGACGGCTATGAAAGATGAGCTTCTGAGCACATCTTTTTTAATTGAAGGGGAAGACCCATATATGGGCTGAGTTATTACAGCAGTTCACCAAAGTAAAAAAATAAAATCTCCAATGCTTCTGCCAATAGAAAAATGTTTGAGTTTCTTATGGTGTGTGCTTTTGCAGCTCAGAAAGATGAACACTTTGAGAACAATTTTGATTATAAAGATTGAATACTTACTGGTAGTCTCATATTGCAACCAAAGATCACAGTAATATAATATTTACAATAGAGAATAATTCAATATTTTAAAACACAGCTGTTTAATATCCCTAGAAAACGTTTGAGAACCAGTTTGAGTGGAATGTTACAGTGGCTTGCATTCCAATGATTAATGATTAAAAAACAAACAAAAAAACACAGCTTTTTTTATACACACTTAAGAATTGCTAAGATTACTATATTTGAGTGTGACGTCGTTGATGAAAGAGGTAACTGGATAGCTACTTTTTCAAACTGAAGATCCATAAAATCTTATTGTGAAGTGACATGTTTTGTCTTTTCCAGAATTGTTAAAAAGGATCATCATTATTATAACCGTTCAGTCATCACAAGTTTGTGTGAAAACGAATTATTCATTTTGATAACTCTTTTGAGTGTCCCTGGACAGGCGTTAGCCTTTGTGACCCTCCAACAACAGCTGACAACAGTGATTATCCTCCGCAGCTGCTTTTGTGTCAGCAGTATAAACACGAGAGAGTATTTTAGCATGGTAGACAAACTCCATTGAACCAATCCCTAGCCTGAAGCCAGACTTTTTTTTGTTTTTTAAGTGAGATGAGAAACTCACATAATTACTGTAAAAGCGCTATACGGACCAAACGCGTTTGATCAATTCATTAACCAATGAGGTGCTTGGCTTGAGTGGTTTTCTCCAGTGCATCAAGCAAGTAAAATCGAGATGTAGAAGACATTGACCAAAGCAAAGTCCTGACTTCAACTCTCTACACCTCTGTGTTTTACCCGAGAAAATATTCGTAACCTTCCCAACTTATAAGAATTTGCTCTTATACACAGTCAATGAAACATCAGTAAACATGTGTAAAGTGAGAATTAGAAGGAATGCATTTGCCGGAACTCGGTATAGGCTAATTCGGTCCCCACTCAGGACTGGCGTGAATGTGAAGTGAATGAATGTCTGTGAGCTGGGATAGGCTCCAGCTTCCCTCGGTATTCCTGCATGTGTTCTGGTATTGTAAATGCATGCCTTATGTGTATTCATCTTGTATTTCTTTGTACATACACACCATATCACTTGAATTTGGAGACATATTTAATTGCACACACACATGTCAAGTATACAACATATCACCAATATTATTTTTCCAAGGCTATCATCTAAATCTGTTAAAGCAAGTGGGCAGAGGTGTCAATACAGAGACCCGTGGAGGATTCCTTTCTCTCCTCAAGGTTTATTAACAGTGGCAGTCCAAAAGTGGCCACTGATCGCCAACAAGGCACTGTGTGTGTTTTTAAGAGAGGAGAAAACGCATCATGGTAGTGAATTGTGAGCATCAGCAGTCTACGCCCAGCCCTGCCTGTTCGCCCTGGATCCTTGGCACCACAAAACGCTGAATCAGGATGAAGGCAGAGCGCAGGCGGTGGTGGAGTTCACCACCAGCACGCTCTCAATCACTTTGACAGCTCAATAAAAAACAGTGTAAACTATTAATTGGATCATTAATTATTGATGCTTGTTTTACTCTAATTCAAGAAGTGCAGAAAAGAGGCATGTGTGAAACAGTGTTACCCAGTTGATAGTGGTAATGAGAACAACTAATTGCAAGAGATCCAAGTATACATTTTAAAATACTACTACTATCTACACCGAGGTCTGCAATTCCTGCCTTTGAGGGCCGGTGCCCTGAATGTGTTCCTGTTTTCTCTCCCAAACACGCTTGATTCAAATGATTAAGATCATTTTCAAGTTCCTGCAGAGCCTGCCGATGAGCTAATCATTTTAAGCAATTGTGTTAGGGAGAGAAAACCCCTGAGCCATACTAATATCAAAGAGTTAGTTACCCTATTAAACTTCACCGGCTTTATCGCTGAGAAATAGAAACTAACCAAAGCATCTTAAGGATCAAGGTGGACTTCACCTTGATTTCCATTCTTTCATAGGGCAGAAATACATGGAGACTAGGGCTGCACCAAAATGAACATTTTTGAGTGAAACTGAAAATGAGAACGAAAAGCTGAAAAACGAAACACCAGGGGCAAAATAGAAAAAAAAAATATTAAAAAAAACTTTATTGCACATTGGCTTGTGGCAGCCAAAGCTTCACGAGTAGGCCGTAACATCATACGGAGCGCCCTGCACAGGTCTTTAAGTGATTGATGAAAATGAAATACTGCATGCTGCATAATTTGGCTCTGCATATTATTCTTATTCAGTGTTTTAAAGCCTGTTTAAAGGAGGCTCATTTTAGTGTGTTCCAGTCTTTTTTTTTGTTAAATGTTAGGTTAAATGTTAGGATATTTATATATAATAATATAATAAACGCAGGTTTTAGTCTTTATTCTTTAATATAGTCATTAAGATACAAACCACTCGAATGGAAGAAAGAAGCCTAAATATTTGTTTAAGTATCATGAACATAAGTGACTAGATGGAACATTTATTATTATTAAGTTAAAATATCAAAGTACTTTCACAACCATCATTCTTGATATGTCGGTTTTTATAGACTGATATGAGGCCAACATTATTTTGACCTGCAGTTATTAACTTTTAATGCATTGACAGATAATTTTTCTGTCTGCGTTTGAAATGTCACACTGCGACTGAATTCACTAGGAATATAGTTAGCGGCTAGCGCTAATGGTAAAGCAGGGGTGTCAAACTCATTTTGGCTCAGGGGCTGCATGGACAAAAATCTATCCTCAAGCGGACTGGACAGGTAAAATAATGTTATATATATGGCAAAAACAATGAGGGATAATTATATGTAGATTTTTGTTTGGCACACTGGCCTGGTCCCAATTAGCCCCCAAATAGCAGGGGTCAACATTAAATATATTGTCAAAAAGTACAAATAAAAGATAAAGACATATAATAAATGAAGAATTAAATACAATGGAAGACAAATATCCAGAGGAAGGAGGATGCCCCAATCAAAACCCTAACCCAAACCCTGAGTCGGTTGTTATTTGAGCACTAGCCTGAGTTGCGGTTGACAGCAACTCAAGACAATACGCTCATTAATGCTTGTTAGTTTGTAAGTTGCAGTGCTGATCTTCGCATCGCTTGCAAACGTAAGAATTTTTGCCTAACTTTCATTGTTCGGCACGAGGAAGCCTGTGGATGACTGAGTCCGCTGTTTTCGAGCACTAGTCTTAGTTGCAGCTCACAGCAGTTTGGGACAACCTGCTTGTTAACTGTTATTTCTATTTTAACGCAAATTACATTATTCGGGGCAGCGAACTAATGGGTTTTCTTCTATTCAATTTTTTTCAGTGCTTCAAAAAATCATCTTGTGGTCCAGATTAAACCTCCTCGTGCGCTGTTTTGACATCCCTGAGCTAGAGACTTGTACCTTGGGTGGCTTGTGTTGATCCTGGTGGTTCTGTGATGTGATGGCAATAAAAACTGCGAGGACTCAAGCTAGCCACTCCAGTAATACAGTGAGGAACGGCTATGTGTATTGCATTGCATTGCTACGGCTATCTATTATGTGGTGTGTTTATTTTGAAATTGGCCATCACAATACGACGTTTCAGTGTGACGTCAAGTTATTCATCCTCCTTGGCAGGTCTTTTTTTTTGGCTTGCTTGTGAAAGTAGAGGCTCGGCAGTAATTGTCTAACAAGTGACGCCCTTCTCCATCTGTGTGCTAATGTGAAGACAGACACTTGCTGATTTTTGCGTCATCACAAAATCTGTTTTTGGATGTATTGTTTCAATGAGAATTGTCTTCCAGTGGCCAAAAAAATGGTGCACCCAGAAAAGGAAGGCCAAAATTCACATTGGCACATTGACATTGGAGAAGTTTCTTTACAGCTATACTGGGTTGCAAAAACTGATTTATACGACCATGAATCATTTAGCAATGTTTGGCTTTCACCTCATTGCTGTAGTTAGTCATTCATTCCTATTTTCTGTCTGTTTGACACTATTAAGAGATTGCATGTCAGAGGAAACAACGAATAAAACACAGGGAGAGGTTCATAGTGGTAAATAAGTAACCAGATCTTACAGGCATGAGTTGGACCTATTAAAGTTGGCACACCCTCATCTCCTAACTCCCTTTCTTCTTATTCCATCATATGATTCTCTCTCCTGGAGCACCCATGGGTTTTTGGGGGGTTGAGAGGATAAAAAGCACCCTGCTTAGTTTGCTATTACATCACATGTCCTCACCCAGGCAAGCTGAGTGCAAAAACCCTGCGATGCTGACAGCCCACGTATGGCCAAAAGGTCCTTTGCAACCTCTCTTTTGTCTCTTTGCCGATCTGGCCTTAGGTGCAGGCTGATTGTTTTAGTTTTGCTTTGGCTGCAGAAAAAAATAGTCAAGGTCAATCTGTAGAGCTTAACATAAAATGAATATCATAGTTTATATCATTGTGGACATCAGGCGTATGTATGACTTTTCCTGTCACCTTTACGTTATAGTTATCAATATAATTATTCTGTATCATGCATCCAAATAATAATGCGAATTCACCTTTTAGCATCAGCTGAGTATTTTAGGGGTTGGTCATCAAATTTGCAGCAAGCATACTTAAGAAACGCTGTGCTTGTTGACTAATAAGTAAAATGGCAATTATAATACAAAAATATACCCACACAAGTTTTGTTTGTTTTTTTTGTTTGTTTTTTGGTATTGGCATCACTTGAAGTATAATTTCTACATGTGGTTTTGGACTCATTCCTATGGGATATGGAGTCATATAGAGGTGGGAGTTGCATGCAGAATATCTAATAAAAAACGCCTCTGACCCAAACACAACCTGGCTCCCTCTCTACCTTTTTTAATGTGGCTACCTGGAAAGCCCCATATCAATAATGTATCACCAGTTCTGGGCAGTGTCTGCCAGACAGGAGAACAGTTAGACTGTGTACATAACAGAACAAAGCAAGATAAGAGCTAAATTAGCGCTGAATCATTTTTAGCTTATGATTAATACCAGTACTTATTTTTTCAAGGTGCTTTTCCAAAGTGTACTTCAACAAACAAAAACAACTAGTAAAGCTGCATTTTGTCAGAGGTATTGGCCTTTCTGATAGATGATAAAACATCAATTTAAAAAACTATTTGTGTACATTTACGATTAACTGTACAAGAGATGCCAACCGTTCATCCATTTTCTATAGACGCTTATTTTCAGTAGGGTCGCTGACCCGCCGGAGCCTATCCCAGCTGTCTTTGGGCAGTAGGCAGGTGACACTCTGAACCGGTGGCCAGCCAATTGCAGGGCACACAAGGACAAACAACCATTCACACACCCAATCGTACCTAAGGCCAATTTAGAGTATCCAATACACCTACCCTGCATGTTTTTGGAAAGGAAGGGAGGAAGTCGGAGTGCCCGGAGAGAATCCATGTGGGCACTGGGAGAACATGCAAAGGGAACAACATGAGCTGGAAAAAAAATCTAGGACTCTGAATTGTGAGGTGGATGTGCCAACCAGTCTGCCACCATGCTGCCCAGATGCTACTCTCCATTTATTTAAAATGAAAACAAAGATTAAAAAAAAAAAAAAAAGCTTCACACTCCAGTTGAAAATTTGAAAAAAATAACTTTACTTACTGTGGAAAACAGACTGTAATTTGTTTGTTTTAGTTATCATTTAACTTGGAAGCTTCCTTCACTTTTTGGTAGAATTTCAAAATAAAGATCTCTACTGTCTACTGCCTGAGAGAAAAAAAACCCAAACCCTCCAAAAATAGCTCAGGATCCATAACTGTTCCTGTCCCTCACCCTCAACCAAAAATATAATTAATATTCAAAATATTCAAAAATACATTTGGTAAAGGATTGCTGACTGCAAAATAAAAAACATTTTTTCAAGTATCACGCATGAACACGCACATGCACACTCACACTCACACAGATATACACACACAAAGATATGGAATCAATGTTTTCCATCATTGTAGTTCATGGCAAGTTGCCAGTGACCCTATGTCAACTAAGGGCCGTGGTAAATATGCATACTATTTAATTAGGGAACCAAATGCTTCTTTGTGTCAAAAGGAAAACAATGAGCCCTCAACATCTTGTAAAACACATTGTAAAGGTGCATCACATAGAGAAGACACTAAGATTGAAGGTTGCATCTGTCACCTAAAGCTACATACACGCAATCAAATCCACATAAACATTAAAATGCGCCTTTGCTGAAAAATAGAAAAAATATAACATTATGTTGATAGTATTATAATGGAGTTTTGATTGCAGGCGCGGAAGGGAAACGCAGAGTAAATACAGAAAGAGGGACGCTGAAAGGAAGTGTTACGTACCTTTTTCACTGACTGACTCACTCTCTATCTCCACATCCTCACAGCTCGTGTATTCCGGCGTGGTTGCCAGTTCCTCTTCTGAGCTGCTCAGTGACACCTGACGCATTTTCCCTCCCTTTTTGGTTTTGTGGGGCTTGGGGGGTGGAGGACGTACTGACTCCGACTGATCCGAACTCAAAGAGTCATTCCTCAACATGCTTTCCATCTTCTCCCTCTTGGTCTTGCGAACAGCTGAATTGGGGTCCAAGTGATGTTGCCGCCTCATAGACTCCCCTCCACCGCCCAGGTCCCCTCTCCGAAGATCCCCAGATCGGTCACCTAGCACAGGGCTTCGGTGAGGCGTCGGGGGGCTATGGTTTGATGTTCTGTGGCCCCCGAGACCAGGACCCATGGGGCCTGGGGAGGACCGGTCAACAGAATAAGACCGCTGTCCCACCATAGGCGGTCGGCGCTCAGTCAGATGTTGCCGTGACAGCCGGATGGGGGCCGGGTCATCCTGCTCGGTGTAAGCTAGCGAGACATCACTGTGACGTCGCTCGTGCCTCAGGCGTCCCACCTCCGCATGCATTCTCATCTGCTCTTCGTAGGGCTGGGGCTTAACAGGATAGCGTGCCAGGTTAGGGTCGCTGCGATAGCGTGTCTGGAACTCCTCCTGTCGTTGTCTCTGGAGCTCATATTCATTGTGTGGCCCGTCAAGCTCCTGGTCCAGAGGGTATTCCTGGGAGTGCCAGCGTCCAGGACCCTGTCGGTCTCTGTAGCCAATCCATGCTGCATTTACGTCTGGATACAAGTGTGGGCCCCGCGGAGCCCGCCGGGGGTCCCCATTGTCAGACGGTGATCTGGGCATGCTTCCGTCTGTCGGGGCATACTGTGAATGGTCAGTGCCCTCCCTTTGGTCGTATTTTTGGTTTGGATCCCTGGATGCAGATGGACTTCGTTTCCTGTGGATCAGAAGAGTATGATCTGTATTCACATTTTGATTTATCAAACAATCCTTTAGGAAAAAAGTCATATTTGACTGTGGATATGTGACACAGAGCAAAGCTCATTTTTCCAATATATTATAAATTTGACTTGAATTTACATTGTTAAAGAAAACATACACAATTTCATAAAGAAAAAATGAATTCATGTTTGTTTCTTTCGTTTATTTCAGTGCCGTTCACTAATTACATTTTAATAACCCACAAAGTGTCTGAAGAATCTCAATTTCTTCGTGGCAACAGCTACAAGCAATGCTCAATGGCCAAGATGAGGTCGCGTGTAATAAGATGATTTAATTTAGGCAATTTTGCCATAAAAACTGTTCATGTTGGCGAGCAATAAAATTAGATACCGATTAGGTGCTATGACAGATATGACTCAAGGTTTTCTTAGGCCTTTGTGTTTGGTTTTTATATACCATTGAATGCTTAAAAAAGTGATCATAGAGGAAGGCAAAGAATGATGACTGCATTTAGTATGATTCATGAACTCCTGTATTGCTAAAATATGAGCTGTTTGAGAGGAAAAGAAGTTGAGCAATAGCGCAGAGCAAATGTGAATCAGAGTCCCACTATGAAATGAATGCTCAAATAAGCTGAGGGCTATTGTTATGGATACATGGTTATGTGACACCATTTTATATAGACCAGGGGTGTCTAACTCATTTTTATCACGGGCCACATTGTAGTTATCGTTTCTGTCGGAGGGCCGTTATGGCTGTGAAGTCAACTAAATCTTAAGTATGATCATCACACATTTACTTAGTTTTGAAAACGTGGGTCAGTAAAATATGTTGACTTGGTGGGAATGGTTACAACAACTTATTTTTAGCCAGAAACTTGAAGTCGTAACTAGCATTTTGCGGGCCATATAAAATGATGTGGAGAGCTGCATTCGACCCCTGGGCCTTGAATTTGGCACCTTTGATACAGATGAATTAACGCTTAAATAATTGTTTTGAATTATACTGTAGATTTCAAATGTCATTTTGCCAACTCAAAGAATATATTTCAATTTTATTTATTTACCAACACCGCCTGCTAATTTTATCCAAATCAACTATCCTATAAATTGATTTAAGTGACTCATTCTATTCACGGTATTAGTCCAAACAACTAGTAGAGTTAATGGTGTCTGCACACAAACCCATCGTTGTACTGCAAAGAACTCTTTACAGTGCTCAACTTTTCTGTGTGCCGGACACATTTGCTTCATTTCATAACACACTGCTTTCACCTGGGCATTAGATGAAATATAGTCAGTGGCTAACTGGTACAAAGGTAAAAAGGAGCTGGCAAATATTTGAACAACCATCAATTCAAATCTTGGCTTTTCAGTTGAGGCTTTTGAAGAATAAGTGTAGTAATAATATCAGGATAGCCATGTGATTCATAACATGAAAAAAAATGTTAAGGATTTCTATCCCTCCAATAAAAAAGACATTAAAAAAAAAACAATGATTTAATACATACATTTTCTTTTTTCTTTTTCAACACATACAGTAGCAGTGTATCAGTGTGTGATAAACGCCGCTCACTCTCAACTCTCGCCGCAGCACGGAGCGCAACCACTACCCCTCTCCCTTGCACTGCCCATTCCCACATTGCATTGCAACTGTTCTTTATGGGCCAGCTTCAGTCTGAGTTGTCACTCTGTTCAATCTGCCCACAGCCCAACCCCTCCCCTACATGTATCTCCGTACAGCTCATCACAGCTACAAGCGCACAGCCTGTGTGTACAAGCGCACAGCCTGTGTGTCGTGCAGAGTTCTTGCCAAAACACCAAAGTAATGCAGATGTAGAAGAGCAGTGGTTTAATTTTAAGCAAAAGTGCCTTCATTTGAACAAGATCGTGAATTAGACTGCTTCAAACTCCAGGTTAGGACTGAGCATGGGAGAGTTGCATTGCATCATGGGCTGCTGTGAAGTGACAGTCCTTAGATTGAAAAAAAAAAAAAAAAAGCAAAGAATCGAGGATGCAAAAATGAAGCGTGAAGCGGTGAGGGAAAACTGTATAGCATTAATGACTGATCAAGGCACAGCACTGTACCACATAATCACGTGGATAAATATACACACTTTACACTTCAGGATTTAAACCCATATTGAAATTACGTTATAATAATTAGGCCTGTCTGTGGATAAAAATGTTGTGTTTCTTCTCAGTAGCTAAAATGTTCCGTAGTACAGCAAAGATGTTTCATTAGTTTAAGTGGATAGAATTCCAAGCATTCAATATTAGTCATTGAAATAGCAAAGATGTATTGGATTTTATCACATGTATTTATGAAATGTAGATCAGTTGGGCCAGCACAATGAACTTTGGTTGGTCGGTTGGTTGGCCCCAGTTCCTTCAGGCCACTATGAATGTCACAACCTGAAATACTATTACTGAAATGACCATACTGTGCCAGCGAGACTAAATATAGGTTCTAATAATTGAATTAAAAGGAAAATGATTCCATAATTAAAATATCATTGACTTGGGGCACTATGCTAAGACAACAAAAGCCCATTTAAATTGTGCTACAGATGTATTCAATGTCATAAATGAATCTGAAAGAACAAATGAGCGGTTTACCTAATTATTCCAGGATTGGTAAACCAAACAAAGAAAATCAAATTCATTCAAACAGCAGCAGCAGCAGTGTTTATGTGATGAGATGTGTATATGTATATTTGTGAGGTGTGATTCATTTAACATGTTTCTGTTTGTTTTGTTTGCTGTTTAACAGAATGCTTGCATTTTGGTTCATTTTGTCTTCATGATTTCGTATTATCTCTCACAACAAGGCGATCTTGAAAACCCAGAGGACAGACATGCACATACAGCAGTAGTATAGACAATACTTGACCAAGCTTAGCTTTGCAAAGCTCAAACACATCGAGGCAAGTTCACATCCCCACTGTCATTCAACCTTTTCTGTCTTTACTGTCTACATGTAAAAACACAAGCTAGCTATGCACATAGCAATCAGGTTTGGCCATCAGCATGTATGAATACCATGGGCACTAGATCAGCTTTTGACAAGTATAAAGCAATAATAAGTATAAAATGACAGCATGCCAGTGTAGCAAATCCTAAACTATCAGTTTATTTGTAATGGAATACAGTGGCAGTGTGGGTCAATTTGTAAGAATCAGGGAGAATGCCAGAAACACTGTCATCCAGATGAAATGGATCCACTATATGTGGTTGAGGGAGGTTTAGGTATGAAGCAGTAGGATGTCTAAAACGCAGTACTAATGTCTGACTGCTGCAGCAATTGAGTCACAAAGCGCACAGTGATGTTCCCCCTCCATCACATCCCCTTATAAGGCAAGATGCAGATGTGATGTCACCATAGGCTGAGACACAGGTCAGAGAAGGAGGCGGGTTGTATACAGCGGATCAGGCAGAAGTGAATTATGAGAACAGGCGGACAAGAGAAAGACGTGTTTTGCAGCCTGCAATTCATAGAGTGGAAATAAAATCCTATCCTATTGTGAGTTAATTACATAAATCCTCTGCTGTGACACCGCGTTGACCGTGTGACTTCATTAATCAGTACACAAGGACAATGTGCACAATAACAAGGACAGGAACAGGGAAATTGGCGGTCCTACATGACGAGTGCCAAAGTTTAGCAGTCATAGACCTTTTTTTTTTTCATTCCAAAGCCAACAATTCATGAAACATTGAAGGAGCTCGGCCATCCGGTTAGGCTGCCTCTTGGATGCAATTTTTAATGTTCAATTGCATATTGCATTGTAATAATGATGCCATAAAACTATTTCATAACGACATGACCCTAAATGTATAGGTGTGGCTGACTACAGGTTATACTATTATTCAAGAAATGTCAAATCAAGAAAAAGAAATCAGTTCATTACCACAAAGAGACAAGAGGAGTGTTGATCAATTGAGACAACCCAGGTCAAATAAAAAGGGCAAAACCATTCATTGAAAGAAATGCAATGTCAGCCCAACTACTTTGCATGCAGTGGCGAGATTTCAAATAAGAACAAATGAGAGACATCTTTTTGGAGAACTCTTTCCTTGAGAGGGAATCTGAGTGACGAATGACAAGAATACAGTACGTCTTGGGAGGGGCACTATTGAAACAAGGTAACCAAAACAACAACGGCAAGATGAAAGCGCTAGTGTGAGCGCCAATGTTTAAGTCTATCGGTGCAATAATGATGAGTAGCCCATTGACATTAATATCAATCTTAATTCCTTAAATGATACTAGCCGGTGTGCAACTATAAAACCCCACAACATAAAAAAGCATGTCACTGTTGCCATATTTGATAAAACCAAGTCAAATCTCAGCAACCTCTGGTATAGCATCAGCACAGCTTGCTTTTTCTTCTTGCCAGGCTGCTGCACACACATTTTCCTGGCCCTTATTGTATATGGCTGAATAGCACAATTTATAATTGCTGCAAAAGCTTCTTGGGATCTTAAAGAAAGCTCAGTTTCAGGATTAACATTAAAATCATTTGACTTCTATGAATAGCATGAGGTCAAGCAGCAATGCTGCTCAACCTGCCAGAAAAAAACAACATCTCTGATCACAAGCAGCGCAAGACAGGCAAGCTTATCTAATTCAGCGTGAGGTCACATATACAGTCGTTTCTTTGGTTGCATACAGTAGATCACGCATGCTTGGCACAGTCAATAGAAAGGAGGAAGAGGGAGGGGGAGACAGAGAGTTTGGAGGCCAGGTCGGTGAAAAATTCTCTACCTCATCATTTCTATGCATTATATGGATGCAAATAGTGTACAAATCTCCCAGGCATGGCACTTCGATGATGTAGCTGGTTTTCAGTAACTTGGTTTGAGCTAGATATGGTTTATTCTTTGGGGATGAGTGAATGTGTATTAAGATTGACTGTATATAGTCGGAGCGTTACATTCCGAAATTGATTTCACTTCTGTTCCTATGATTGTCCAATCATGTTTCCCTGTTATGTGCACCTTGTTTGCCTCATTCTTCCCAAGAGGTGGACCGTGAGCTGCAAGGGACAATGGGTAAAGGAGGATGTGACAGCAGACTGATGTGTAAAATCACAGGAAGGCAGGAGGGGGCAGGTTGTTGATGGGGCACTTACAGTACAAAGGTGGAGGTTAAGCAGGGATGGCTCACCCAGTTGGAGAGATAAGCAGATGCTCAGGGCGCTGTGGAATCTAGAGGCTTCCCAAAAATCAGGTAAAAAGTATAATTATATTCAAACTAAGTATTTCTATGACTGAAAGCAAACAGGAATGTAAACAAGGCTACTGGGGCCCAGCTTTGTAAACTTAATGCTGCAAAAAGACGCACTATGCAGGTCTGAGTAGTCTGCATGATCCCAAAGAGGGAGCCAGTGACACACAAATTCAAGACACAGGCAGAGTCGCAGCTTACGTACTGTGCAAACCATACTTAGTTTCGATTGCCATCTTGGTTGATATTTGTCATATTTTGATCAGTTATGCTGTAGTGTGCTGAATAGTCAAAAAGCCTTCTAAACTGTTGAAAATAAATCTTTTAGTGCAGTCAAAGGGTGCTTCTCCTCCTCCTCCTCTTTCTCCTCCTCAAGTACAAACTGTCCTGTGAAGATTTGTTCTTTATTTTCAGTCCTGCACATCAGGTCCACTTAGTTCCCACACTTGACACTGACACAGTTTAGGGACATGGGCTTCTGGTCCTTCAACAGTCATGTCATTGACTTTTAATTATAGTGCAAGGCTACAAGACTTAAGCTGAACAAGAAACTTTGAGGACACTATGTACTTGGGAGACTTGAAGAATCTGGTGTTGCAAACAGTGGTGAAATTTAATGATGACTACGATTAACTTAAACTTGAGTTGTTTAGGTCATTTAAACTCAATTTCCCTTTAATGAACTGATGAAATTAAGATGAACATTCTATCAAAATGATACACTGGAGAAGAAATAAACCACTGAGTCGCTATGGTGGTAGACAATATAATCACATAATACACAGTTCCGTTGTATTGAACATTTTTGTATACTGTATTTGCATTTAATCTTTACAAGGATTGATCAGAATTATTTTTTTAGTAGTTGTTTTTACATTTTAGTGTTTGTATTTTTTATTCCCATAATGCTAAAGTGGCTTTTAATATGTGAAATATAGCTTTCAGGAAAAAAATAAATAGATTAAAAAAAATTCTCAGTTAGACCTGTTACAATATTGTAAGATTATTTTAATCTTTGTCATTAACTTATTCAATGTCGTTGATACTGTAGCAAAAGATGTCAAAGATATGTTGAGTGAATTAACTTGTCTACTGCCAGCCCAATTAGAATGCACTTTTGACATCTTATGCTACAAATTATCGGTAGCTAACAAACTGTGACCAACCCATTAGTTTGTGTCATTTTTTTTTTTAGAACATGAAAATTACCCTATATAAAGAAGTACATATGAAAATGTTGGGGGGGCTCTCCACATGAATACCAGATTTATTTATTTTTTTTGGTGCTTTTTTTTTTTGACCCACCTACCTCATGGATGAACTTAAATTATTACTGCACATCTAGGTAAAGATTATTGCTAATAGTTGTAAATGTCATTTATTGTAACGTTTTTGTTATTTCCTAATTACGGCAACGTACTCTATATCAGGAGTACACAGTGGCAGCTCATTAAAATAATATAATGCGTTGTTTTATAAAAAGACATTAGTGCTCCCTCACCACTTTGTATTCACTTTTTGTAGCTTCAGTACCTGGTGTTTTTTTTTTTTTCTTCACTAAGTCATGCCTTTATATTACGGTGTTTTGGCAACAACTCTTCACAACTCAGGCTGTGCACGTGTGAGAGTTATGAGCAGATGCATGCAAGTGACAACACAGACTGAGGCTGGCCCTTTAGAGGTGTCATTTTTCGCATGCACCTGTTAAAGCTTTAGCAGCACTACGTTATATGCAGCAATACACACCCCTCCTCCTCTGGCTGCCCGTCGCTATAACAAACATGGCAACCTTCGGAGGGGTGACACCCCCCCGCCCGTGTAATATAATTTAATGATAACTAGACCTACGATTATAAAGTGGACCCTCGGTTTACGCCTTACGTTTTATTTCACCTTCTGATGTGGACC
This sequence comes from Hippichthys cyanospilos, assembly GCF_059441005.1. Classification (NCBI taxonomy): domain Eukaryota; kingdom Metazoa; phylum Chordata; class Actinopteri; order Syngnathiformes; family Syngnathidae; genus Hippichthys; species Hippichthys cyanospilos. The sequence goes on from NC_142371.1 coordinate 10,219,363, forward strand.
GCAACCTTTTTTTCCCCTCTATACGCCATTTTTTTCACCTTACGACATTAAAAAAAATAAAAATAAATAAACTGTTCTCAAACATGACGGTCAGTGTGCGCACTCATACGTCACTACACGTGTCACAGCTTACAGCACTAGAATGCTGGTCCTCTATTGGTTGGCGTCACGACTCCCTAAGATACTGGTCTATTATTGCTCAGAGTCACGGGTCACTAGGATGCTGGTCTGCTATTGGTCGGCGCACAGGGTCACAAAGATGGCTAACTAAAAGCTTTATCTTTTGTGAGAGGGCTTTCAAATTTGTATTTATTGTGCATTTTAGTGCTTAATTCAAACTTGAATTGGTTAACCATGGGTCCCAAGATTGCTAGTGATGTTAATGTGGGAATTAAGAAGATGACTGGTCTTGAAACGAAGCTGGAGATAATCAAAAAATATGAAGAAGGCTAAGACAGCTAACTCGGGAATATGTGGCTCGTCACGTCAGAGGTAAATAAATCATTTATATATTGTTTATTTACATAAATCAGATTCCACAGCGCCCTGGTCCATTGGGGGGGGCTGTTCATACTTCGTGTTCACTTTTTCACTTTTCACTAGTGTTTTCTGGTCCCCATTAACCACGAAAAAACTAGGGAATACTTTTCATTCCTTTTTAACAAAACTGTACTATACAAATGTCAACACTGGTGATGAAAGAATTGAAAATGGAATTTTTGTCAAAAACTGCTAAAGCCTATCCCTTCATTAGCTTGAATCTTCCTGATTTTGAGAATCCCATCATATTGCAAGGATCATAGTCTTGAGATTAATGCAGTGATAAAACTAAACTGTGAGATTCAGATATTGCTGCAGTCATAGCAATGAAATGAAAAAGGCTCTGCCTTCCCTGACTGCACATTCCTGATAACATATCCTTCCTTCCATAAGCACAACAACCAACGTGAAATGTGTTCATGTTGTTTATACTGTCTATGGTTAACAGCCTCTGCTCTGCACCGCATTGCCTGTTAGGTCTCCTTTTTAAGAAGAGACATGGCTAGCATTCTATTTAGGCCAAGCCCCAATAGACTACGCCATCAAGATTAGATACAAGTTAGAACTACTACACTGATGCGTGCTCCAGCCCTGTTTGCAGAAAAGGATTAAAAGAGCCAAAAACAAAGACTTTTGTTCATCACACTAAAAAGGGCACAATACATAAATTCTTTGCTGTCGGACCTTAATACAACACCTTTATGAAAGAAGGAATCATAAATTATGTTTGCTTGATCTTAAAATGTAGTCGCTGTAAAAAAATGGGCTGGTGCGTTATTTGGTGGCTGCAAATAACCAAAATCCACCTCAGCAAAGATTGGTAATTCTATAAAGTACTGCGTAACTGAACATACTCTATGAAAAGCTATATGCAATAGGAAATATTGTCTGACTTGATTTCACTGCAGCGTACTTTACTGTAAGTGTGTTGGGCATCCTCACCCTCAGTGGCACTCCGAAGAAAAACACATTCACAAACAAACTGCTTACATACACAAACACACACAAACAACTACCCACAAAACAACACAGCCAATTACAGCCAGAATAGGAGAACCACTGAGGTATCCTGATACAAATCTAAGATTGTTTGACAGTAATGGCAAATTCAACACTGTGACATTCTTAATTGTGGCAAAAAATGGACTTGGGGACTGCTGATGTACATATGATGAAAAGTGTCAAAAATCTGAAAAAAAGGAAGAATAATCGTAAATTTGTTTGGTAAATGGAGAGAGAATGTTAGCATCATCTCTGACTGCTTTGTGTCTGATGGAAAATGGTGCCTTTGATAACATGGTAAGCCCATATTCAAATCTATAATCCTTCATTCAAGCATTTTTATAATTTACTGCAGTAAAGAACATGACGATATCAGCGCCGATATCATCGGTCCTAGTTGACGAAAATGCCACTTCCTACAATGGTGTGGAGCTCTTGATTTGCAATTCAATACTGTAATAATTAATAAATTCAATAATTCTCTAACTAATTCAAACAAAAATGGACAAAAATGAACACTTTCTATGTACTATGACCACATGTTTATATATACGTGGATTTTTTTTTAATTTATAGACCAACTGTGTTCAAATGGGACAACAAACCAAGCCTCATTACTCTATTGAAGTGTACAACATGGAAAGATATTAAAAAAAAGTATGCTATACAGTAAATCTCTAAAGAATTATGGTGAGACTTGCTCCAAAGGGTCGTCAATATTATGACGACTGCCCAAAACGGTGACTTTGTTGCCATAACACACTTCTGTCCCATGCAGGAAAAAAATCAGTCACTTAAACGGTCCATTCGTTAATCTCCAATTTACTGGTAACAGCCACTTTAAGTAAGCGGTGGCTAGGTTGTACATACTACAGTATTTCCCATCAGGCAGTGTATATCCAGCAAATTGCATAGAGGGGCAGGAGTATTCAACAGTAAAATAGATATGCATTAGCCTCTTGTGCGGAGGCTCGGTGACGCAATGGTCAGGGACCAGAGTTCAAATTCACCTCGCTCCGGCCTTAGAGTGAGTTCTCTCCAGGCATTCCGGCTTCCTTCCACACTCCAAAAACATGCATGGCAGGTAGGTGTATTGGACATACAGTACTTAATTGTGTGACTGGGTGCGTAAATGGTTGTTCATCTCTGTGTGCCCTGGTATTGGCTGGCAACCAGTTCAGAGTGTCCCCCGTCCACTGCCCGAAGCCAGCTAGGATAGGCACCAGCAAGCCTGCGACCATTGTGAAGATAAGCGGCTCTCGGAAATGGATGGATAGCATCTTGTGTGCAGTTAATTAGTGCTGCTGTGAAAGTTATCATTTTCATTCCATGACCATACGCAGTGCTTGTCCAGTATTGTCCTTTTGGAGTTACTGAGTTACTCAAACATTTGACAAATTTTGAATGGAATGTTACTTCCTCGTTCCCTGATACTAAAGAAAAAAAAAATCACATTCAGTGCTTCTCTCTCTAACAGACACACACTAACACTGGATTTGCTAAGTCTGCAGTTTTCATATCAACGAGCAGGCTGCATTTGAAATCAGAGGCAGTGACGCTGTCTGGCTCTCTGACGATACAAGTGGGGAGGTAATGGAAAAGCTGAGGGGGTGAGTCAGAGGAGGCTTTAATAATTCTTGCCGACCAAAATAACATGTCTGGGGCTGAACAGAGTGGCAAGGCTGGGCTGAACTTTGTAAGCGAGGACTGCGTAGGGTGGCTGAGTGAATGCAGGAGCAAAAAAGTTGCTCCAGGAAGTGAGATCCTGTCAGCAGGAAGTAGAGGTATGGAGGTCTGATCAAGGTGAGCGCCGCTCCTTTGTATGTACAATCATTGCTGACGTTTGTACAATCATTGCTGACAAATGATGATGGGATACAGGTTAAACAGCTCCCCGTGTGGGGTTGAAGGTCAGGGTGCAACTGTCTCATATAACATTTCTCCATGTCTGCTTTCAAAGGGAAAATGAACCCATCATCTGGGGTTAGCACTGCAAGTAAACCTCTTACTTAATATTCTGAAGACAGTCTTGACATTCCCACCTAATCCTGCTAATGCTTAGAACATTTATCTTTCAGGCCAAGAAAGCTGTGATCGAAAAGTGGAACTACAGCCAGATATTAATGTACAGTATGTCCTACATCTGGGAAATAAGAGTTTGGGAATCTTTCCCAAACATAATTCCTGTTGAGTTTAACAATTGCTGTAAACCCTTAATGAGGCATTCAAAACAAAATGGTCTCAATATTGTAAATGTTGATTCGTTTACTTGACTTTGCATTGCATATGTTCTAGGAAATATTTGTGCAATTAAACTGGCCACACTTCAACCAGATAAATTATCCTAAAAACAAGAAACGTCCAAGAGAATACTGAAAACTACGATAATGCTCAGCATAGCAAATGTACAGTTTTTTGGGAACATCACGGTGATCCAAAAGCTGTAAAAAATCCTGTTGAAATGAGCAGTGTGATAGGGGCTCATGATTGACATGAAATGTTAAACAACTTCCTTGCTGTCATACTATATTGTAACGTTAACGTCACAAACATTAGATTAGTGTCTTTGTAGGAGTACTAGCCTGAAAACTGAAATACTAAAAGAAAAAAAAAAGACAATTCTACCACAGGAAATAAAATTTTCCTTTTTTCATTGTTGAGAAATCCACGCAAGATATGTGAAATGTAAGATATATTTCAGCTCACCCCTTCATCAAATGAAAAAAGCTGTTTTCTGGGAGCTGTGTGCTCAGCAAAGGGACTTTTTTCACCTGTGCTCAGTGGCACTGACAAGTCAACGTCTCAATCGATGAGCCCACGTCCAGACCTTTGGAGAATACAACTCAGACCAAAGGGCTGTGTGGATTAATTGTAATTGTATAGGACAGCATCTGTGACACACGATTTAAAGAAAGGACAAAGTGATAATTCACCGAAAACTGTGCTGATCTTCAAGCATCAAGAAAAACTAATCAGTGAAGCAGAGAGAGCTATAACCAAGGGCCATATTCTTCCTTTTACACCTATTTTTTTTAATGCTCCGAACCTACATACTTTCAAGGTATGCCGATTCTTCAGTCCGGATTTCAGACACGCCCACTGCTGTATGCTCAAATGCGAAAGAGGCATGAGTCATTATAGTCGGCCATAATTCTCCATGTGTATTGTTTTCGTGAGACGTGAATTCCTAAACGCATGTGACAGTCCCTGTGTCCTGTGCTTCTGTAGTGCAGTCATTCTCAGGCTTTTTTCAAGCGAATTAAAACAAACGATTAAAAAGGATTTCTTGTTGGAACTGAAACATACAGGCAAACTGTACAAGCAAGTCATTGAAGGAAAGAAAGAAGCATGGCTGTTGTCTTGAATTAAGTGTTTTGGGTTACAGTTGTTTTGGTGAGTGCAAGCATTTTGTTGATGTATTTTTTCATTTGTAATATGTTTTTGTCATTTTATTTTGTTCATATTCAATTAACGGTAAATAAATACAATGATGCCCTTCTAGTAAACTTGTAATTTAGCGTATAATCATTGTAAAGCTTGCCTGCTCTTGGTGGACTTAAAACTTTGTGGACACATCATTTTAAATTCCTTTTTATTTTCCCGTGATGTTTCGCTCAACATCTAGCTCAACTCGAGCGAGCGGAGAGTTACATGTTGAGCAAGGGAGGGCGCGCTATCGTGAGCGAGCAAAGAGATTTTGAGTGAGCAAAACATTTTTCTGTGTTCAAAAACCATCGTTGCTTGTTCAAACTCTTATCATTGCTCACTCAATATTTCTTTCTGTGCTTAAAATCTATACTTGCTCGCTCAATATATTTTTCTATGCTCAAAGTCTATTCTTGCTCACTCATAATCTTTCATTGCTCGCTCGCGATTGTGGCACAAATATAAGTGTATCACTGAAGGCCTAAGTGTGAAATGCACATATGGTTTTTCAGTGAACCCTCGTTACGTCGCGGTTCCACTATCGCAGATTCGCTACATCGCAGATTTTTTTTACATTATGCAGATTGACCACATTGCAGAATTTTTTTTTCCATTACGCGGATTCACAACTTCAAGGATTTTTTTTTTCATGACATATTGAACTTTTGCAATATGTCCCAAGCGTGCTGCTCCTGCAAAGGCTTGTACTGAACCTAAGCGCCAACAAAAAATGATAACAATTGCTGAGAAGATGATACTACTCGAAGGGAGAAGTTACGCAGCCGTGCCCCGCCATTTGGGAGTGAACGAATCGACCGTTCGCTACATTAAGGACGAGTCAAGCATTAGAAGACGGCTGCCATCATCTTTGGTAATTCAGCGAAGCGAGTTATTACGGCTCGTAATAAAACAATCGTCCATATGGAAGCTGCTTTAGCTATCTGGATTGCCGAATGCGGACCGACGAAGAACATAGTGAAGCCTTTTCTTTTGGAGTCTCGCACAGCTGCGGTCATATTAGTAGCAGCCCAGACGTTAGAATTAAACTCTAATCTGTACATGATCAAATAATGTTGAGGTTACACTTGAAATACAATTTTATTATAAAAGAAATATCGGTAAGAGATTTCCAATCGTCTGGTGGACCATCTACTCCTTATTATCGAGTGTCTCTTCCTCGTGACTGTTGACAACAACAGCACCGGGGTGCACTTCATGAGTTATACATTGCATGCCTGTGGAGTTTTAATCTACTCCCGCCCCAACTCCCGCTCCACAGGCACATTCGTGTCAGTCATCAAGCGTACCGAAGAACAAAGGCACACACGCACACACATTTTCGAGGCACAGAGAGACACACTAAGGAGCAGGCGTTCACCAGACCATTGGAAATTTCTTACCTAGATTTCTTCTATAATAAAACGCTATTTCAAGTGTAAACCATCCATTTTATTACTGTAATCTTTAATCATGTACAGAATAGGCTTTAATTCAATGCTAATATGATATATATGTGGGTGTGTGTGAGGCTTATTTTATATTACAGTATTTGGAAATTTACGGTCTTGTCTCGTTCTGACTGACTCAATCTCATGAGGTATCTGGTCTCATTGGATTCATTTCTTGTTCTTGGGAAGGTCCATATGGAGGTCGCTTTCGTCAGAACGTCAGTCTCAGATTATAAGATATTAGATAATTTGGCTTGTATACCCTCCAAGAAAGAAGGAAATAGCTTGACAATCTCAGCAAGATGGAATTTGCCTTGTCCCTTCCCTAGTTACAGTATTTTGAAATGTCAAATAAATAAATAACTCTAACCCTAACCACCAGTAGAAAGATGGAAATTGTTCAACTGAGCTTCTTACTTATTTTGAGTCACCTCAGGAGATCAACTAACTACTCAACTAATTATCATAAGACTTATTGAACTTGTAAATAATGTGGATTAAACAAATATTACAAGGTGAGTCGTTCATGCTAAGCAGTAGACGGACAAAAATAATGAAGGCAGAAGAAGTGGATGCACGAGGAGGTTACTGGAGCTTCGTCTTCTCTGTTTACTCAGCATCCCCCTGCCAGAGTAGGAGGCTTTTGATCAATCCTTGGCTGAGTTCTCTTCCCTGCTGCATGGCAGAAGAGGCCCAGCGAGACCGCCAAGTATCGCGAGGGTCGACTCATTTGCAACCCAAATGAACTAAGCTAATTGTACACGTTCCGGCAGACAGGGGAACCGCACACGGTGCAGTGTTTGCAAAATATGGAGATAATTAATCTCATTGAGCTTGTGAAATACCATCAGTGAGCCAAAAAGGATTTGAGAACAAGCTAGGGATGAAATGGATGACGACAGCAATGGGCTGGATAGATGCACATGTTAGATTAAGCTGTTTCATGACTGTGTCATCACACGGCTTCTTGAAGGGTATTTTTGGTAATTTAATAAATTAGAGCATGAAATGGGTTAGGATTTGCTGCACAGTGACAGGATTATATGAAAGGCAGCCTCGGAGCCATTCATGAAACAAAGCAGGGAGATCATCGTAAATATTGTAATAATTTAAGGTATAGTTTATAGTGCTTCCTCGCTTCCCTTCACATTTAAATAAAAATTCTGGTACACACATACACATAGCGTAGAAATTCCTGGGAGTGGTGGGAGAGTCCTACTTCGTGGATTTCACTTGGGAGGTTTTCGGTCCTAATTAACCGCAAAGAAATGAAGGAACACTGTCTACATAATTTGATCTGAAGTCCAGCACCATTTTCCTTTCCATAAGATAGATGGAAATAGTAGCAGGATATCTCATTTTCTAAACATAACCAGAGCATACCATACACCGAACACAAGACGATACATTGACCAACTCCAAAAGTATGATGACTTGCACACTATAATGAGAGACAATACAAGAGCCGCATCAAATATTCTGCCCTTCCAATGTAATAGTACTCACTTTCAATTGAAATGGTAGACTTACCTCCTTTCCTGCATCTTATGAGTGGTCGGTTCCTGACCAATACTCAAACACACAGCAAGCGAGAGATCACCAATGCAGGTATTGCGAAGGATTACATCTAAAAAAGGCATCTATCCTGCATAAAACTGAGCTAATTGTCCAATGATTATGCATCAGTGCGTCATTGGTATGGTGGTCAATGTGTTTGCAGTCTATAGGGGTTTTGTTTGTAAATTTGTTAAGCAAATATAATTTCTTTCCTCTCAACAATTTTCAACATCACTGAGCAGGAATTTCTTTCTTTCTTGTTAAAGGTATTCAAAATATATGAATATAATATAATATAATATAATATAATATAATATAATATAATATAATATAATATAATATAATATAATATAATATAATATAATATAATATAATATGTTTATTTCAGGATCAAGAATGTTTTTTTTCACTTGATTTGGTTCAACATTTCCAAAGTACAGTATTTAATTTGTCAACTACATCCTTCATATTATGTTTTATATACTTTTCTTTAGAATAATCAATATATATAAATTAAAACAAGAATAATGATGTTATATTCCATATATTAAGGGGGCAATGTGTAAGATTTAGACCTTTTTTCATGAAAAAGGAATAAATTAAATGATTATAATTTTCAAAAACTTGCAAATGAATGTGTTCTTAATGACCAACTGTATCTTTTAAAATTAATTGTAGGTCTAGTTATCATTAAATGATGGGGGGTGGCACTCCTCCGGAGGCTGACATGTCTGTTATAGCTACGGTCAATGGTAAATGCAGTACCTCCTGCTGTCCTAGATGAAAAACGGTCTCAATCTTACACATTGTCCCTTTATGGTTAAGAAGCAACATACAAGAGAACATCCCAAGAGGATTTGTGAAATAACGTTTGCAGCTAAACGTCCACAAGCCCTACACCGACAGCAGGCAATAACAGCAAAGTCAGGGAAATTTAGATTATTTTCAAACTACTAAAGAGTTCCTGACATTGACAAATAACATCACACAGTGGGGCATATGGTTGAAGGAAAAGCACCATCCATGCAAGTTAATCTTTTCTCTGCTGGCTATTTGAAAACAAATGACATCAGGCATCTATGCGAGCACAAAAAAAAGCAGCAATTTAGGAAAGCAATAGATCTCATAGGTACTGGGCTGCAGACAAATGGCCGCCCAGACGCACTGTCTCTAACACTAACGAAGGAACGAGCATACATGTCACACGTGTCTACGTTTCTTTTCCGTTTTTGAGTGGGTGGGGTTTTCAAACCGGGGCAAGAACTGATTTAGTACCCTCCGCTGAAACTGAAATGCTGTTTTACTGTGTGAAGCCAGAGCACCTGTCACTCAACCATCAATGATATTTTAAGGTCAAGGGTCAACCACACAAATGCAAGCATGCGTGCCTATTCAACCTTGGAGGTAATCAGTTTCGCTCCATGGGCATGAAAAGGATCCAGATGTCAGAGCTGTGCAATAGGCCAACATTTCTGTTGAGATGTATCTATTGAATTGTTGCTGCCTTTATGTGCCTTGTTCATTCTGTTTCACTGCATGAGCAATAGAGAAAGAACTAAACACATAATGTACAGTACATGTACAGTAGCGGGATGATATGTACCTCGGGCTGTGCAACCACAGCTGCTGAAGGCAATTTCACCTACCTTGCAGGTCAATGGGATTAGCATCCAGCAAAGCAAACCCGGGGTTGAGGGCATCAGCAGGATGCTTATCTTACTATACAGTCCACTTTAAGCTAGCAGCCATGTCCGTTCTTTCTGTCACTTTTTGTATGATTGCGAGAGATGATTTTATGAAAGCTGAAAAGCTGTGAGGACTCAAACATTTTTGATTCACTAGCTACACTTTGACTCATCTACTTTCTTCTGCACTGCTATCATTTTTATTTTAGCTATCTTCTTGACTTTATTGCTCTCTTTAGCCCTTTCTTTTTTCCCCCTCTCCTGTGAGCAATCATCAAAACTCCTCTCTTAGATGCCCAGGCAATAAAGTGGGGCCTCCCTTTTTCCTGCATACATCTCCCTTGGCGAGTACAAAGCCAATAAAAGGCTGGTTTAATTACAGCAGCTGAGTGTTGCCAACACCCAGGTACAACGCCATGGGTTTGAGGGGCGCAGGAAGGGGCTGAACGTGGGCAGAGAGTAAGGAATGAAAACTCGTAAGCAACAAAAAAAGAGAGACCCGTTGGTGTTATTTTCAGTGATGGTGGTGTGATAACTAAATCTAAATATGTACCGGACAAGTTTGGGAAGTTGATCAGAAAGGGAAAAATGGAAGAAGTCTATAATTGTTGCAATTCAACTGTTGTAGCATGATGTGGATAACTCTTGGGTGCATGAACTGTGTTGTAAATGCACATTTTTCTGGAGAATTAAAAACTATATGAGCATGTGTTCCACCTGGTTCATTCCTAGATTGCACATCTATCATTTACAGCATTTATGAAAATACAATGAATAATGTTTGCATTTTACAGGTGGCAACATGCAAGAGTACATAGGTTTTTTTTTTTTAATGATCTGCTTAAGGGATGCAAATGAGAATTATTCTTCTTTGTAAATCAATCACAGCATAAGACATAGCTGAACAGTATAAAAATGGTGAGAACCATATGGCTGAAGGGTGCAAGGGTTTAATCACCAACCAATAAGATGCAAATCACACGGAACTAAATCCAGAGAAAATCTTTGTCTGAAAATGTCTGTACTGTACATGCTGTAGGGCTCCAAAAAGTTCAGCATGCAGCGCTAGGTTGCAAACATGTTTTCTTTATGGAAAACAATCTGATACTAAGAACTGAAGTCAAGAGTTAAGCATAGGAAGAGGACTTACAAAAGCACATGATCGTCCATGAACGGACAAGTGTGGCGTACATGTAAAGAAACACAGATCGTTAGGTCAATGAGGACAAGGAAAAAGTTTAAGTTGCGTTGTGTGTGCGTGGGCTTGCTTGACTGTGTGCATTAAATGAAGACAGCACTCAATTCAGAACCATTGAGACCCTCTAAGAACAGATCCACACTCCGCATTAGGACCTCGGCTGTCACGCACATGCATAATACATGGAAGTTGAATCTAAAAGCACAGTGTCCATTAGCAGGCATGGTATGGCCAAGAAAGCTCAAGAAAGGAACACAAAGAAAATGAAGAGACCTTGGACACAAAAAGCCAAGCCAAGCCAGAACAGCAAGCTACTCAGTCTCTGGAATGTGCAGTACTATCTCTATGCAGCAAGTCATGTTGTAATATTGTTTATTTATTGGTGCATCACTTGCCATGCAATGCTACTTCGGTTCATTAGTTTGGTTGATTACGCTTGACAATATCAAAGCTCTCAGTGCTCAGTGACACGTTGTCAGGACATTATGTCTAGCTCTCAAACTTCGTCAAAGGCTGTCTTCCTTGTTTCCCATCTATTCGTAATTTCTTTCCAAGTCTTTTTGAGTCAGGTTTACAAGTCAGTTGTCTGAGTCAAGTTTCTGATGCTCATTGTGGTAACATTGGCTTTTTGGAAATTAAATCTTGATTATTTTCCACTTTTGTGTACTGTCTGACTCCGGGTCCACATCTTCTTCTTGATATGACGCAAGCCAGATGACCAGAGGCCTCTGCGAGTGAAACAATCATTTAGCAGGCAAATCATAACATGCTCCAGTGCATCGAGGCCTGCTCCTCATGACACAACACATAAGCAGTATTCTTGCTAGTTATCATTTACCATGTTTTGGTATTTAAAAGTCTGGTCCATCCCATCAGAGCAGCTTGCAATTTTATTAAAAGCAATACTTTAAATCCAGACTATGCAATCAATTAAAAAAATGCAATCTACAGAGGTGCTGGTATTCCAGGTACAACTAGTCCGCTTAGTAGAAGGCTTGGAGGTGTAAATAACACTTGTACGGTCACTGCATTATAAAAAACACACACACACGCACAAACAAATATCCAGAGTTATTTTGGATGGTCACATTATGTGAATAGTTACGGGGGGGGGGGGGGGCAATTCATCCAATTATTTGACCTTGTCACCTGTCAGCCAAGAAGAGTCTCGATGACTCTCCAGGAGTTGAAAAAAAAAGTGAAAAGTGAGTGGATGTAGGTGCCAGTCAACTTGTTATGCTTAACACAGGCAAATGAAAAAAGTGTCCTGCAAACAAGAAAAGAAAAAAAAATGAAAAAAGCTACATCTAAAAACACCTAAAGCTAGCAAGCAAAATCACAGACCCAAAATTGAGTCTCCAGTCTCGTCTTACTTCTCCAGTTGGTCAAAAGTTGACATCGCTGCATCTTGCATAGCCTCAGGGGATGCATGCAGATTTGGCTATGCCCACAAGTGGACCCGTAAGCGTAGGGGAGGTCAAAGAGTTTTGCTTGGGGGAGCAATACAGCTCAGCACCAATATGATAAATTAATGAGCTCATATTTTGCCATGATATTGCTAAAGAAAGAGTAAAATAACGCAGGTAAGATAAACACATTTACTGGAAAGTAACTAATAGGGATTGGACAAGATTTTTTTTTTTTTTTGCCTTCTGGGCCAGAAGTTCGATGAAATACATGTGGAGAATGTCTTGCCTGTCAATCTACTCCATTATAGTAAAACAGCCAAACATTGTGAGACGGCCAGTCACTGCTTTAAAATAAGTCATACCCTAAGAACTGATGTATGACAAGAACAGCCTTAGTTTAATATTATTTTGTAGTTCCTCACGGAAGTATTGTCGTGACAATGGTCAACTTGGTCAACTTTTTTCAGCTGACTTTTTTCCCCTCATTTAGTGTGATGTAATTCGGTCAGTTGACACTACCTCGATGGCACCTGTTTACCGTGTTTGATGCATTGAGCAACCCTGAGTTAAAGGTACTATTCTGTCCTCACATAGAGAACTACATGATTTTACTCAGCCTCCTTGAGCCACTGAAAAAAAAGCTGCATGATAGCAAGTGGCTCAGGTAAAGCCACAAAAACATTTACCATTCAAAAGCTGCATGATAGCAAGTGGCTCAGGTAAACCCACAAAAACATTTACCATTTACAAAAAAAAAAGGAGGCTGGTGTTTTTTCACAGAAATACTACATGACCACATCCTAGTTATCACAATCCTGCAACCATGGTTTTGTTATTCACCCAATAAATACTTATTTGAGGAGCAGCATGGGACAAGGACACCTCAGTGGATTGGTTATTCTCTCTATTGAGAAAAGCAAGAGTTTTGGACCTGAAAAGCATCGTAATATGGCTTCTGGGAGCATGCAAGATAAGAGTCTTATCAGTGAGTACAATTTTGTGTTAATAAGTGGTAGTGGGATTTCAATCTATATGGAAAAACACTTATTTGTATTTTGATGGCACAATGTGGTTTGCCATGAATACTATTATACATTGGAACAATGTTTGTGGTGTTTTTAATATTGAAAAAATACCTCCCAATATTCAGAGTAGAAATCTGCAAAAATCCTTGGGGACAAGTACCAGTACTTTAGTGGCTCTGCATGTGTGTGCGCGTGCGCTTACGTTCAAGGCGACGCAAGCCCCCCCCCCCCCCCCCCCCTATGTTATGCCCGAGTGTTTTCTTCTTCTTCTTCTTCTTCTGTATAGGTCTAACTACATTCATGCGGTTACAGCTAAAAATGTATCTAATAGTGAATATTGGCTGACACACTCGTGCACGCTTTGTTCCTGAGCTCGTCTTACATATTGGAAATAACACAATGCTATGCATTTGAGCATGTGGGTAGATGTCACTTTATGTGTGGGTGGTCTCCACGTACTTATTTCCTCTGCTGAAGTTAAACTACCGGTCTTCAACTCCCCCATGTTCTCATCTCAGGCAGCACACCACATCGGCTGTGAAGCGCGCACACACGCTGCAGCAGTAGAGAGCATGAGCATGCACGCAGACGCAAGCGCAATACGTCGCAACTAGCAACACACAAGCTGGTTATTATTTGAACCCGGCGCGTGTGACACACACGGGTACACATCCGCGGACATTTCCAATCACCGTACCCACGTTCACTCCCACACGTATAGCGCACCCGAGGAGCAAGGGTGATATTCGCTGACAGGAAAGATCTGCAACATCAAGAAGCAAGCTCACTTCCCTGCCGGCGGCTGCTACTACGCGGGCATGGCTGCTAATCAATAAACGCAACAACACTAGCTTGACACAGTACGGGGAAGCCCTTCCTCATAAATTAGGGGCACGTCCTCGCTAAGGAAGCACTCACCCGATGTTGCTCAGCGCCTGCTCCAACAGCTCAGTCTGCAAGATGTTCTGAGGTGCCGAGAAAGCCCCATTGAAATGGGAGAGAACCGAGCTACAGAACTGACGCAATGTCTCAAACTGCATTTTCGCCCTCCTGTTTTTTTCTTTTGTGTTCGACAGCGACTCTGCACTTTACGTTTTTTTTTCATCCACAATACATCCCAAAGCCGCCTCCTCCCCCGCCACTCATCCTCCCTGGTTTGCTTTGATTAGTATCTCTCGGGGTGCATTAAACGCTACGACGCTGATCAAGTTCCATATTTCCCCAGCAGGTTCTCGACAAACGTGTCCTTAGATGAGACGCATTCCGGGTGGGATCCTTTGGTCATAATTCTTGAGACTTGCATTAAGAAGCGGAGCGCGTTGCAGGCACCCGAAAGGCGTCGTTTCTCCTCCTGGTCGTGACACGAACGTCCTCACGGGGAGCTGCGATAGGCGAGTGGCCGCCAGCAGGAAGGTTGAGGTGGAGAAACATCCTACACGGCGACCGGGAGCTGCATCTCCCCCATCCATGCATCAGCTGCCTTCTCACATCCAACTCATATTTATGTCGAGGAACGCCGTCTTTCTAGCACGCGCGCACACGCACGCTGCTGCACTGGGATGCAACCCACTCTTTGTCATATCTCTCATCCTGCGCGCTCTGGCACAGCAGCAGATACAACGCGAAACGTCCCAGAGGCGACGCTGTCGTCAGGGGTTTTCCGCGTCTCGGGTCACACCGTCAGCGCTTCATTACAATGCAGTGGCGTCCTACTGTACAGCTGTACAGCAACGCCTCTCAAGTGGGAGTAGTGTGTTCACGACACGAGCCGATACATACGCGGTGGGTGGGTGCGTGGGGGGGAGGGGGGGGGGGGGGAGGGGGGCCTGGAGATCCCATCGAGTTTAAAGCGCTTTATTACAATCAACCGTCTCGCCATCTCATGCACCTTTAAAGCGAACATAAAGTCCGTAATCCCATTTGAAATAAACTGGAAATCAATTAATCCGTTGTAAACCCCCACCACCGCAACCAGCCCCGCTACCCCTACACACACACCACACAGTTACTTTTACGTGTTTTTAATAACAAGCATACAAAAGAATATAGCACTGCATTGCATAAAAAACGGAATGAATTTGAATGTGTATATATGAAGTAAGTTCTATAAATTGTTGCTGTTGTCTATATGTTTTGAATTCAGCCTTACGTAGTGTGTACAACATTTTGTAACCTAATAACCTATTAACCTAACTTATTAACCACCTATTAAAGTCCTCTAAATAAAGTTGCGTTGAGCTAGAAGTCTCAACTGTGTCTGAGCTGTATATGCCTTGACGAACCTGATCTTGTGAGTGATGCCAGGTTAGGCAAAGTGTAAGTTTGAGCCCTCTTATTTTGCATTGATGTTTGACTTTTTTACCGTTCACCGTGGTTGAGGGTGTATTATTGCTGTTTGTGAGTTTCCTTTTTCCCCCACTTCACTTGAGCGCTTGCATAACTGTAGTTTACAACACATGGATGGATGGATGGATGGATGAGACAGACAGACAGACAGACAGACAGACAGACAGACAGACAGACAGACAGACAGACAGACAGATAGATAGATAGATAGATAGATAGATAGATAGATAGATAGATAGATAGATAGATAGATAGATAGATAGATAGATAGATAGATAGATAGATAGACCTCACATATCCCCACAGGGGTCGCAGGCTTGCTGGCGCCTAAGTCAGCAGGCTTCAGGGGACACCCTAAACTGGTTGGCAGCCAATCACAGGGCACACAGGGACAAACAACTAGTCACACCTAAAGACAATTTAGTGTGTCCAATTCACCTGCCATGCATGTTTTTGTAGTGTGGGAGGAAGCCGGAATGCCCGGAGAGAACCCACGCGGGCTTGGGGAGAAGATGCAAACTCCATAGAGGAAGGCCGGAGTCAGGTGGATTTGAAATGGGACCTTTGAACTGTAAGGCAGACGTGCTATTCAATGCGCCACCAAGCCACCTCATAAAACTCATATGTAATCAAAAATAAAAAAATGGTCACAACTGTGCTAAATGTAATTTATATGCTTTTATTTTTACTGTGGAAAGTAAATAAAAATATCATGACCTAGGGTCCTTTGAAAAGCAAAAAATGGTGGGCCAGCTCTGATACAAGTATCGGTACTGGGCCAATGCCAGTTCAATCAATTCCCTAATGCCAGTTCGGTATTCTGAGTTTTTAGCCGATTAGAATTCAGCAAACTTGTGTCGCCAGGCTGTATGAAATCTGCCACACACCTGTCACCAATATGTCACGTCGACATGACACTTGGTCGACCTCACAAGACTTATGACAAATCATTTCAAATTATTATTAATTATTGTAAGTTTTGGCATTATCACATGATGAGTTTTAATTGCTGATGCGGGTTTATTTATGTTTAAATGCTCTGGAAATAAATATATATATATATATATATATATATATTTATATATATATATATATATATATATATATATATATATATATATATATATATATATATATATATAGGGTTGTTTTTCCTTTGGGGGAAGGAAATATGCTACAACATAGACCAATAAAGCTTTGAATATTTTATTTAAAAATTCTCTCTCTCGCTCTCTCTCTCTCTCTCTCTCTCTCTCTCTCTCTCTCTCTATATATATATATATATATATATATATATATATATATATATATATATATATATATATATATATATATACATACATACACATACTATACATACATGTTTAAGATGTTTAATTCATGCTTAGAATGCATTATTAGTGTGTTTTTACACCTAAATGTACATGTGTATTTATCAAGCAAATTGCCGCATGGCTTAGAACGTTCATCTTTTGAATTCAATCAGCGTCCATCATCTTATCTTTCCCTTAAAATAGTATTTATACATGTGTATGTTTGAGAGGTTGAAAGTAATGCATTGTTAGTGTGTTCCTCCCAAAATGTATATGTTTATTTTTACTTAATTTCCGCATGGCTAAAATTAATATCCGCTTTTCTCTTTTTAATTCCATCCAGGGCAATACACTAAGTGCTGAGATTAAAAATACATTAGAATAAATGAAGACATAAAAAAATCTAGAGGTACAAAATTTAATGTTCCAGGGTCTAAGGTTTAACTAATCCCAAACTAAACTACAAACATGAATGAGAAGCAAGAGGGGGAGCAATTTGTGAAAAAGTGATTAGAATGATATAAATTCAGGAGAAGAGAGGAAGGAGCCACCATGTGGACATGAACTGCCTTACATGGTACTAACATCTAGACATGAAATGAAATTAAACCTTCTATGCAAGTGCAACAAACTCCTCTAAAAGGAATTGTTTATTGCAAATGAAATGAGAAAAGTTTTCTGAACAGTCAGAGCTTAAAATTTTAACTGGCCAACAAGGTAAAACATGTAAGCTCAACAATAAAAAACATTCCTGCTCGATATACCAGCAGTCAATCTTTTTTTTTTCTTTTTCTGGTATGTGTGAGTGGGTTGGGTGGATGGCTGTCAAAGAACCTCTGAGAGATAACGGTATCTGTCTGTGTCTCCGTTATAGGCCTCATGGGCTCCATGTACAAGCTGTTTTCTATGTGGCATCCTGACTGGTTTGCAAGGAGGCACAGCTTGAATCACTGCTTTGCACCAATCTATACAAAAGTCACACATATTAGTGCTGCTGCACCAGCATAAAAATCTTTGGTTCTTTCAGCCAGACATATCTATGAACAGGGGTACACATACATTTTTTTTCGTGGGTTACTCACATGAGTACTAAGATGTAGTGTTTGGTATGCACCCTTTCTTTCATTAAAAAGTCTTCCTCAATGTCATTCTCAAGTTCTCGCCCACATTAAGTGGGGATGTGATGTGGCGTTATTCAAGCTTTCGTCCTGGAAAGGTTTCATCAGTCCATCAGTTATTGTTTGCGCAGTTCGTTCAGGACCCAGTTCAATTAGTCCAAGGAGGTCAGAGGTACTGTATATTCTACGCCATTGTAGTGACAACGTAAATGATCTAATTCGCACCCTCACGACAATGATACGCAGCCCCGACAGACAGTCCAGCCGCTTTAATAGACAAACAAATATCTGCAGAACAGGAAAACATGGGATGTGTATGCTTAGCTTTATGAGAAGATGAGGAGAAAACTATTACACAGAGCCTGTGTTGTTTCTGCAGTTTATCTCACAACAAGAATTTGATCAGGTATTGCTTCCCAATTAGCTTGTTTCTTAGCCATTGGTTGCACTGCATGTGTGCTCTTTTCATACTTTTCAAATAAAGGATGCCTGAACATTTTCGACCCTGTATCAAATGCACCTGTTTTCTCTGCTAGCTAAGGACAAGAGCGGTAAATCTTGCACCACATTTAGGTGTGCGTCAAGCCACGGCAAATCCTGGAGCCACTTTTCAGGAGAAAAAAAATATTTAGCCCGGGTTGTTGTCACGGGTAAAAATCTGGTAGGGTACACAAATGCGCAAAGTTGAAGCATGTGACTTTACACATCGGTGATTTCTATCACGTATGCGTACCACTTATGTGCATCCCTGTCTATGAAGCACCAGAATAGTAGTTTATATGAAGTCTGGTGGCACGGCAAGATTTTAAAATTGTCTAAAGACTTCCAAAAAAAAGCACAGTATGCGGTGCGCAGCCACACAGCAAAATCAACACATCACACTGGTACCAATTTCATTCAAGAATATTCCCATAAGAAGTAATACCTCTCAGTTTTAAACATGACTTCAGAGTAACTAAATATGGCACAGGCAGATGAGGCTGACAATAGGTTTTTTTTCACAGAAAAAAAAAGAAACAAAAAGAAAAGGCATTGGACTAGGAGACAGCATAAGCATGAACTTTCTATTGTGCCATAACTGGTTTGATTTTGAATTTCTCATTGTGCTTCCGTCACCTCTGATTGGCCGCACCTGCTGTACACGTTGAACGTGAGCCCAAAACAATCTAACATGTTGAATACTGCAGAATTCCTCTAAAACAAAATCATATTCGCAGCCAAAAACCTTTCACAACAGGGAATTTTTTACTATTATACTATTATACTATTTTACTACTATTTTTTTACTATATCAAATCTATGTTGTGCAATCTACAATCTGACTTAAGTTAAAAACAAAACCATCCAAAAGAAAGAAATTGCCAAATCTACAATCAGCATTTGTTTTCATACTTACATGAATTTCTTGCATAATCTCTTTCATTTTTCTTCATCTATCTTTCATCTTGATTACTTTTATCCTATCTTCAGGTGTTACTCTTGGTTTAAGCTTAACGCATTCGCGAGCTCCACACATCAAATGATGGTGTTTCAGTAACCACGCCCCCTCTGCACAGAGTCCACGTGGAACAGATTTTCCGCAACTTCTTTACAAACGGACAACATGGCAGACGAATTCTTGCTTATGGAAGTTTGCCAGTACAATCAGCTTCATGATTTGTCTGAAAATACTGTAAGAATAATAAATACTGTAAAGAACTCCTTGGAAAAATTTAGATCGTTTGAATCTACCAGGATTCTCTACCTTTGTTATAAAGTAGTGATGTTTGTATGCTGTAGAGTTCATTTACTGCCACCTACAGTATGGGAAAATATAGTCTGACTGCGGGGGAAAGTCTCTCCGAGTATTAAGTGCTGCAAAACGCGTGCTGGCGCATCAAGTATAGACCAAGCTAGACTTTTGCTGCAGACTTGTTTTCGCTATAGTGAATTTCAGTGCAACCCAAATGCAAAAAAAAACCCCACTTCATATTATGCAACACGGTGACATTTCCTTGTATGAGGACGTAAGAGGGAAAGGCTTCAATTCATGGATTTGTTTTCACACTGGCGGGTATTGTTGCACATGCAGGTTTCGTTGTAGAGGAGTTTTACTGTATCCCCGATTTGAGGTCAGAGCGAGTCAAATGTCCTTCAGGGAGGTCAAATGACACCACAAACGACAGGAATATCTGTAAAGATTATCTTTGGAGCCATAGGAAGAGTCAGAGCGTCCTTAAGATTGTCAGGAGGGCCGGAATGGGGCTGAATTCAGGCTAATTATACTGAGCGGCTTTTGACCAATTTGAATGCAACACAAACAAGTATAAGAAAAACAACTCTTTAAACAATCTGAAGGACATACAATACCGCACAAATACTGCATGTATATGTCATTGATTCTGAAACTAACCTGTCTATGGGTGCATCGCCATGTCCAGAGTACCTCAGCGAGCCGTTGTCAAGGGACGCCTGTCTAGGCAGCAGCCCGCCGTGACGTCTGCTTCTGTCTGATGTTGGTGTCAAATCCCCTGAG
This sequence comes from Hippichthys cyanospilos, assembly GCF_059441005.1. Taxonomy (NCBI): domain Eukaryota; kingdom Metazoa; phylum Chordata; class Actinopteri; order Syngnathiformes; family Syngnathidae; genus Hippichthys; species Hippichthys cyanospilos. Next base: position 10,239,945 of record NC_142371.1, read on the forward strand.
GCTCCCTGGTAAGGGTATTGGGACGGGTCCTGCAGTTTGGCCTTCTTTCCCTGCGGCCCGCCTTCAAACACAGCCCGCACCTGACCAGGCACCGAGTCATAAAACCATGCCCCCGATTTGGTGAGGATTTCTTGTTGTTTTCGGCACAAGTTGCATACCCACATCACCTACAGAAAGGAAGAAGATAAATGTTAGCGGTGTGGGAAGTAATCGGCAGTGGATATAAAAAGTCTACACATTCATGTTCAAATGCCAGTTCTATATAATGAAAAAATAATCAAGTTTCATTCATTGATTACATTTCCAGTTTTAAATGACACTATTACATGCAACTAAAATCCTGACTTACAGTATTGTGGGGAATTCTAACAATCAGCTTGAATAAGATCAGCTCAAAATCCCATCGGCATTGATGATACTTTTTCTGTGTATCAAATGCCTTACGAGTTCTTGTGTAGCCTTCTTCTGACTGATCACTTTGAACAATGAGATCCTTCCGATTGTTGTGAAGGCTCTCTGTGGATCATGGTTTGTGCTCTATGATGTGGCTGCAACTATGCCAGGGAACAGGAACTTTTAACAGCTGAACTTTATTTGGTGCTAATTAGAGGCCCTTTAAAATGGTATCAGGCTGATTCCTATTCAACATTTTGAACTTTATAGGTTAATCTGGACAGTGGACACAGCAACATGTCCTGTTATAAAAGGGCGTGCACACTTGCACGACCACAATATCTCAGTTATGTATTGCTACAAAGCTTGCCTCTTTTTTAGAATACATATTTTCAATTGAGCTATACAGGTTATACATTACATTCATGGTGGAAAAATATGATTGAGCTTGGGGTTTTTTTGTTTTGTTTTCTTCAATACAAAAACATGCATTTGAACGAGAGAATGTAGACTTGCTATATCCACTGTATATGATTATATATAATGAAATGTTCTGTGAATGTATGCTCTGTAAAGATGTAAACTGGTCACAAAAAAGCAAACCACTGTTGATGAATGAAAGTCTTTTCAAATCCAAAATACCATCGACTGAGTTATAACATGACTACGACTGAAGTAGAAGCCCAAGGTTTTCACCTCATAGAATAAAATTTGAGAATTGACAATTTGTTTTGATGAGGCTAATATGATATATTCCACACATGCAGCAGCCTTTCACATAACTAATATGATTTGATTTCATTACTGTGTTTGATATTTTGAGTCTGTGAGTCTTCTACACATCTCTTCATGTGGCTTAATTTGGCTCGGAATGATTTCTTTTTCTCGCATTTATCTGTCACCCTACCATTTAAACTCTGTTTTACGATTCACACTTTGCAAGTGCCTGAATGAACCCTGATTGCAGACATTACATAATGAAGGTACATACAGTATATGGGTAACAAGTAATGTAATTGCATGTAATCTTCTTTAATATGATACAGTATATGGAAAATAACATAAATATGTTCTCTTTGTTAAGCGACCAAAGGCTAGAGATGGATGTTTTTAGTGCTCTGTGATGTCGTGCTTTTATCTGCTCCACTTTGCAGCTGCAGCAGCCAGCTCACCACATTAGCCTCACAAATCCAAGAGAAGACAGCAGCCCTGATCACTATGCATAAACACACACAAACCCGCCAATACTGTATCTAGTTCACACTAACTTATGGAAAGTAAGTCTGTGACAATAAGGAGAAAATCAAATGATTGACATGCCATACAACCAGAGGATAAACCGTAACTAACCAACAGCTATAGCTCCATCTTTTGCTCACGCACACACATTTACACACACTGACAGCCAAACCGCCCATCTTAAAAGTCTCGGTGCTGAGTCAGTGCATTACTGTTATTCGCGCCAGCAGGACTTCAATGCTGCCTCTCGCGCTATCAGAGCTGCCCATGTTTGGAAGCATTAGTGGTACAGATAGCATCTGTATGTAATGGGCAGTGGTCTTCCCAAAGGATTTCCTGCATTATCCAAATACCGTGTGCTGGTATGAATCGAGTAAACTTTATTATATGCCGTTTCATTCAAAATCTGTTATGTGTTCTTATTAGTAGAAAATATCTACAATTAATAACTCTTTCAGTGCCAAATGTTAACGGAAAAGGCAACCCCTAAGAGTGCCAGTCAATTTTTAGCATTCACTCATCTTTTACAGCCGACAGAATATTGTGTGCTATATCTATGTACACATGGGTGGTATTATACGAAGAAAGATTGCTTTTCGTTGCTTATTTAAATTACAAGTGTGTAATGTACAACGTGTAGTATGCATGGCTTTCTTCCCCAACGTGAGCAATACTGACATCGAATGTTTACAGTTCATCACTACAGTGCTCAATTGTCTTACGAATAAAATAATCACTAGTCAAGGATGTCAGTGACCCTTTCATAAAAAACTTATTTGGAGAGAATTGTTTTCATTGGCACACAGCATAATTATTTTGAAATGCGAGGATTCTCGTCCATGGCACTGAAAGAGATAATGTTCCCCAATCCTTTAAAATGAGTAATGTCCCCAAATCCTTGTTGTTTTGAGTTCCTATGTAGTGAAGGATCTAATTCACAATAACAATGAGATCAACAGCTGGAAAATTATACTTGCAAAGGTTTATTTGGACTCAAATCTCTAGGAATTTGGAGCAAATTGCTGGTGCCAGGCGGAATCATCCATCATCAATACTTATCAGGAGACTCCAAGAATGGCAACTTTATTCAACCATTAGCATTGCATCGTGAAAGTCAATTTCAACACTTTATACCTGTCAATAATTTGTAAAAATAAGGATGTGTAAGGTTCGTGAAAATAAAGCGACTGTTTTCAGTCATTTTGGGGAAGAAAAATCTGATAAAAATGAAAGTTTCAATGTTTTTTTTTTAAATTAAAGTTCAAGTGGAATTAAAGCTACTGTTTACAACCATTTTTTCAAAGAAAAATCTGATGAAAATTAAAATGTCAATATTTTCAGTTTTTTTTTTTTTAATCAAATATCATTCAAGTGGAAATGAAACTATTTTTTACAGCCATTTTGTTCTGTCATTTGCCTGACATCTACTGAACATTGCATTTTTTGAAAGTTATGGTAGACCATTAGTATATGTAGTACTGTATGGCGTTTACTTCGATCTTGGAACAAATTAGGCAATTTACATGGAAAACGTGACTCACTATAAGAATGATTCAGGATACAAACTGCACTCACGAAGGGATTAAATTTGTTTAGAGAGGTTCCACATAATAGAAATGTGTGAGGTTTTGACCCGACACCAGGAAACTCATGTAGTACCTATCCACATTAAACTCTTAAACGACATCTATGGAAACACAAAAATGTGTGGATGTTGAAAAAATGTGGAAAACAAAATGGATGTGACTACATTTTGAAAACAGATATCACCAATGATGAACGGTATTTTTTCAATTCAGACATTTGTGCATTTATGGGCATCATGCAGCAGCATGACATTGACACATGAGGCAATTATGACCAACTATCAATGTTACACACAGGCTGTATTTGAGCTGACACACAATGGAAACTGAGAGGCTACAAATTGGGCTTCATGCGTCCCAGTGGATTGTAGTCAGAGAGGCCATGACTGCATCTTTAACCAAGATCGTGGTGAGGGCTCTTCAGTTAAACATTAGTCATCGGCTATCACCCACCAACCACTGGTGCTACTTTTCCTTGCTTATGAACCATGTTCTACTTTTGAAAAAAGCTTATCAAAACTGAAGAGTAGAAGCGAGTAAATGGAGTCAAATGAGGCAATGTGTCAAAAAACAATTATTTTAATCTGTTGACCCAGAGTGATTGAAGAGCTAAAATTCTGGTTCAGCATTTTCAGGAGCCCTGACACGTCACTTGCATTTACATGAAATATCCCAATACTGTATAACAGCCATGGTGAAATTACATCACATAGGATACAAAAATACATAGGACAAATTAACAAGCAGATGAGTACAGGTATATTTACATTCCACTGTAGCACATACATAAAGTAAGCATCTAGTATTTGGAGTGACTCTTAAACATATACAGTAATCTGTGTCCAAATGTTTGAAAATTACTTCTTGATGGACTTTCTTGCTGCTGTCGTGATCTGGATTTGTGTTAGTTTTGTTTGCATTTTAGTTTTGTCAGGTTTGTCCCCATTGTGGGTGTCTCCTTTAGCTTGACCGTGTCCCTCTGTGCAAGTCGACCCGGCCCCTTGCATCACCCAAATAGCTCCCTCAGCCACTTGTACCCATGTGTGCCCTGTTTTCTTGTCAGTTTGGCTTGTATTTAGTTCCCTGCTTTCTTTCAGTTCTTTTCAGTCTGTTGTCATTGTCCAGGTCACATCTAGTGATGGCAAAATGAAGCTTCATGAAGCAGTGAAGCTTTCATGCCTATTGATTCGCACATAGTTCAAGGCTTCATTGTGTGTCATTTGCTCTATGGCGCTATCATGTGATCAAGAGTACCCTCCAGTAAAATACAGGGTAGTGAAAAAGTAGGTATTCAGTAGACAAGACTGTAGGCTGGCAGTGCAAATGCCTCTTAAGAAATCCACCCAAAGAAATCATCTTGAGTATAATGTTCATGCAAGGCTGTACAAATAATCAAATTTTAATCGTGATCACAATATTGGCTGCCATGATGATTAAAGCTGATCCTCGGCAATATGAACAATTAAAAAGCTGGCTACATACATGTCAAATCAAGCACTTTCAGTCATCCTACAACCAGGGGGCAAACGCAAGGTTAAGACTTCACTAAGCTTAAGAAATAGCTAGCGAGTAAAATCGTGGTTTATGCTTGACACGTCAGCGAGTTCCACACATCAAAACGACGCCATTTCGACAACCACGCCCCTTCACATGGTGTGGCCGAGGGCCAGATTTTCTGCCACGCCTAACCTTTTGGAATTTCTTCACCGCAAGAAAGCACCAGCAGAAAACATAGTGGACGGACGATTGCTTATGGAAGTTCACCGTTACAAACACCTTCATGATTCGGCTGAAAAAACTTTCATTTTACAAGCTCTGTGCTCCATATGACTTTGAAAAAGTTTTAGGCACTTTCGCCCTGCTAAGTCCACGGTCCACTCACACTCACAGCCTAGATACAGGAAACAACTCTTGGCGAGCACGCACACTAGGGAAAGATGAGAAGTCTGTTAAAAACAGCTTGGAAGAATTTTAATGGTTTGAATCTTCTATATTCTCTACCTCTGTGATAGAGTGGTGTTGTCTGTATGCTGTAGACTCCATTTGCTGCCACCTATAGTATGGGAGAATATCGGCTGACTGCAGGTGAAAGTATAGGTGGTATAAAGTGCTGCAATAGTGGAACACGATGATGACGCTAAAGTTGGCTTTGCAAGCGCTCCCGAGATTTCAGGTTTGAATTCCACCTTAAAGCCTTTAGATGGCAATGTACCCCACAAGTTTGCATGGCAAAAGCCTCTGTTTTTCTCACCCCTAATATTTCATGCTTGCTGTCATTTGAGTCCCATTTTGAAAAATCCGACTGGCAAAAAAATTTAATCAATTCTGTTCGAAATGACCGGAAATTACAATTTCACTGTTAAATCCATACTCGCTTCGAGTGATTCTGGTACTTTTAGCAGCCTCCCATCAGCACCAGAGTGAAATGGTGTTGAGTTTCTCACCTGATTCCATATAGCTTGCTAGCTGTCAATTGAGACCCATTTGGATAGGCAAAAGTTGCAATAAATTGGGTTTGAAATAACCAAAAATGACATTTTTATTGCTGATGTCTCTACTCACTTTCAGTGATTCTGCTACTTTTCTCCTGTTTTTTTCTTTTGTCCTGTTTTTTCTTGCTGTTGAGTGATGCTTTCTAATTAGTAACAATGTATATTTTTATTTTATGGACACAAATGAATACATTAGTGCTAATCTAAACAAGTCCTTCTCCACACTAACGATTCTTTTCTCATGCTCAGTCACACTTTAGTCTCAAACTAACTTGAAGCTCATACCAAATGCTGGCAAGATCCACAGTAGTGTCAGGTATTAGTGTAAAGTAATAATACTTCGAATGAACCAATGATGTTTTTCACACAATTCGAGGCCTCATTTCTTATTGGTTATGTGATTTTATTAGAAATTACCCGCGCTCCAAATTGTGGCTTCGTTTGGCATGCCCAACTCACTCAATATGCTTTGGCGAAGCCCCAGCACATTTCATACCATTACTAGTCACGTCTTAGTTGTTCGATGTTTTAATGTGTATTTTACACCCTGTTATTTTGAACTCTGGTTATTTACAGCTGTATTTTTGTAGTACGTTGTTTTTCTTTTCATTTTTGTTTTGTTCATTTGTTAGTTCGATATATTTATGAACCAAAGACATTGTTAATTTTGCCATAGAGTATTAAGAGTTATATGTGGTAAAAAGACAGCTTTTATTTTAAAAAAAAAAAGCACATTAAGTGCTTCAGTGCTTCTACATTATATTTTGCAAATTCCCCTTAGAAAGAGAAATTCATTTGCACCCCCCACTCGCCGTGCCAACAATAAATACGAATATTATCTACAAAAATGGCTTACCTAAAATGGTATACTTTTTTAACAAAAAAGGAAAAAAAAGGAATATAAATCAACTTTCAACAACTGTTCACTACTTGTTTGCAGTGTTTATACAGGTTAGTCTGAGACAGGAAAAAAATAACAAAGTGTATTACAGTGCCTGAGAGGGGGGCCACCCTACTCTTGAGAAGGACTACATTAAGTGAAGACTAAAAAGACTGTCTTTAACTCTCAGAAAAGCAAGTTAAGTTGGAAAAAATTAAGGATTGCTGCCATTCCATTTTAAAATTATAAGTATTGAGGTCAAGAAATGCTTTTTTAAGTAAAAAAGTCATGTACAAAAAGCTCTTCCAAATAAATAGTGGCAAAACCAGTTGTCATTTTTATATCGAGGCATTGCTGTCACCAGGTTCTGAATGCAACTTAAAAAGTAACTTGTTATCTAACAGTTGCTTTTTAAATCAAATAATCAGTAAATGAGATACGTTTTAATTAAAATATTGACTAAGGTAAACATTTTCAACTTCATTTGTGACAACTGTGCATATGTGCTTTGCAAAGTTATGTTTTGTTCTTCTTTTACCATTCAACTCATTCATTATGATCTAAAGAGTATTCAGAAATTAGTATGAACATTGAAGATTGCATTCTTGTTTTCAAAAGACAAGCCCTCCATACGATGATTTGTACTATCACTTTGGATGTTAATTTAATAAAAGCTGAGCTTGATTACTGAAATGTGTTGTCTCTCATAGAAAGAAATAAATAATCTTTCCCAAATCCCCCAAAACATGTACAACTGTACATTTTAGGAAAATGTAATCCTCTAAATTGCCCGTTAGTGTGAAATGTTTTTTGTCTACGACTATACTGGGATTGATAGGTGACCAATCCAGGGTGTATACTAAAAGACTCCCGCACACCTGCGTCTCTAATCAGGATAAGCACGATCGTAATCCATTTTGCAAAACATGGATAATAATAATCACTCCATCCATTTTGTATTCAGCTTATCCTTATTAGAGTTCTGGGTGTGCTAGAGCTTAATCCAGCTGACTTTTGACATAAGGCGGGGAACACACAGGACTAGATGCTAGTCAATCACAGTAATAATTAACTATAATTGTAATTACCGTATTTATGCAGAAATTGGCTATATGTGTTTTTTTTAATCTATTCTAATTTAGAACTTTCTTTTTAATTGTTTGCTTACAGTAACATCCTACCTTCAACAGACTGAACATGCCTGCATGTTTACCACCAACATATTTATAGAAAATTGATGGATTGATGGATAATTTCAACATAACAGAGAGAAATAGAGTAAAATATCAGTCCGAACACAAAATCAATACTTGAATAGCATCATCTTCTGTCTTTCTTTGTATAATTGATTGATTATTTCAGTAAAGATATACATAAACACATTGCACATCATTCATATATACAATCATACATATATACAATCATATACCAATCAAATTTGTCACAAACTTTTATAGAAGCTCTTATTCAAATCATACATAATTTGTTATATTTCTAATCCTATTTTTAAAACTTTTTTTGAGCACAGTAATTAATTGACGTCTTTTCAGTTCTATTTCTATTTGCTCCATAAATTGACACCTTGAACAGACATACACATTTGCTTTACTGGTAGACTGCCCCTGGTGGCTGGCAAAAATAGAATGCAGACAAACCGCACTGGAGAGGCGTAGGGCTCGAATCATGAGAAAAAAAGTAGCATCTCATAGTCTGAAAAATACAGTACCTACCGCAAAAAAATCATCATCCTAAACCAAAAGCCAAAGTTAAACTTTACAGCCTTCCCTTCAATCCCAAATTATCCTCATTGAGGTGTACAACCATACGGCAAAAAACTCCAAACCCATATTACAAACCTAAGCATGCATGCATCAACAGGTAAGCTGCACAATGGTGAAATATGTTCCCCTGGCGGTATAGTACAATTAGAAATTACTCCATGCGCTAACTAGGGGGCATGCACATCATGATGATTGACTGCCTTCAACCTTTGAAGTAGTCTTTCCAAAACCATTTTCAGAAACGTTTGCATAAAACACAATACACCTCATCTGTCACACTCACTACAACTGAGACGCAAGGTTTTGCTCAGTTCAATTTAGTAGATGATGTCTTTTTACGAGGAATGTTAAAACTTCTATCTTGCATTTCATGGCTAAAAGCCAAACAGCGTGAGATTTGGGATGTGCCCGCATGTTATGTGAATTCTGTCGCCTCCTTGAGCATACCAGAATGCTTTGTTCAATTATCTGCAAGAGATTTATCCATTCAAGTGATAATGAAAAGGCAAATTAACACGAAAATCTCTTAATACCTAATTCAAGACATTGCTTTTCACTTTAGGCCTGTACAATGAATGTGTTGAAAAAAATTGTGTAGAATAAGCATTTCAGTTCATAAAATCATGACTCTGAAGTGCAGCATAAACATTGACTTTGCAGCAATGCTGAGCAATCTCAAAAAGTTGAGTTGCACAGTGCAAGACATTTTCTTCATCTTAATAGTCGCTGCTATACACTTCCGCTCCTAACACTCAGTTATTCCTGAGTGCATGAATGTATGCCTGCTGAGTGTTGTGATGGTGTATATAGTATGCGCTCCTGCTCCCACTTACATGGCTGTTAAAAGATATCTCAGAAATCTGGAAAATTTGTCTGGTTGATAAACCAATTGTGTCACCTGACACAGAATTACAACGACTGATTAAAATGATGTTCTTAATTGTCCAAATGTTTTTGTCATTAGGCAGTCTGTCCAGCCCAACAGTCCACCAGTACAGATGACTTGCCCACCTCTGGAAATTGGACCTGGAAATTGAACCTGAAGAGAACAGAATATGGACAGTATATATATATATATATATATATATATATATATATATATATATATATATATATATATATATATATATATATATATATATATATATATACACACACACACACACACACATATATATGAGGACGGGCGGTTGAATTTCCTTGTTTTTGTTCATTCTGCCGAGCAGGCTTGACTTTCCAGAACGGGCTGCACGGTGATGTCATAGCACAGTGCATCTCTGACAAAATACTGAAGTCGGCAGGAAGCGGATTGATTTCTTTTTTTTTTTATCTGTAATATCAACTTTGAGACATTTCAAAGCAATTCAAATCATAGTAAATGAGAATCCCGATTCTTATGTGAATCAATATTTATGACACACCCCTAACTGTATGTACATACACACATAAATCAAAATAATAAAAAAACAATGGCTTATTTTTATTCATTATTATATTTTGTTAGATTCAAGTTGTTTTTCCTTCAGAACATGTGATTAATTTAAAAACCTTTCTGTTCTGTTGTTTATTTACAAGGGATATGGACCATTTTCTAAATGTGTATGTACCGTAAATTGCTGTTAACCCATGATTATTTATTTGATATTTTTCATTAAACACATTGATTTGAAAATACAATACAACCCTTGTACACATATTTCTATATCCCCCTTGTTGTGGTCCAGGAAAGCAAACATATGGTAATGGAATCACTGCCCAGACACTAATGGACCTGACTGTATATAGACACATATGGGCACGCGCGCACACACACACACGCACACGTGAACATGCACACGCACACGCACGCACACACACACACTCTCCTTCATATTAACTCTTCATGGCTGAGTGCAGGAAGGGGGGGTGGGGGCTGCAGCCCTCAGGCAGAGCCATTTCTTCTTGTTTGCACATTTCATAGTCATTGAACCTGCAGCTAAAAATAAAAAGCTAAAAACCTAAGCACTGCAACATATAACAACCATTGCAATATATATTGTATATCCTACAAATGAGCTACAGTATATAGGATTTATCAAGGCAATGGAAAACGACACACATCAGGTGCCAAAATATTACTTCCACATTCCCCTCTGTTGTTCAGGCTGCGTTTGGTAAAGCATGTACATGTACTATATGTAGCAACTGAAAAAACAATAGCGTTACCCTGAATGGGACATAAAGAAAAAAAAGTTTCAAAATGAAAGGAGATCGTTTCAACCTACTTATAGCAAATGTCCTTTTGCTGTCTTAAATTATTTACATTTCTCATGTGGACAAAAACAGATTTTCAGCCCGAGAATCAGTGAAGAGCAGAGAGCAGAGAGCAGCTCCTTGTGGTTAATACACTGCACTACAACATTACCTCACATGAGCTGAGAGTGAATCAGCAGTATTACAGCACATATGTACTGTGATTACTATGAGTGCCAGTTTCAGTGTCAAATCAAAACAATAACTATCATTTATTTCAATAAGTGATGTTATTTTAGGTTCATTGCCTTTTGGATTTGTTCTCTTTTGACATACATACTTGCTCAATAAAGATGATTCTAATCCTGATACGAGTAAACATGTCAAAAGCCTTGGTGAAAGTCAGTCTTTCATCATTTGTTAAGATCATCGTGCAAAATGCAACATTTTTAACAAAAAACCATTTTTGTGATCAGTATTGTATTTCAAAGGTCAAGAAGAGCTAGCATTTTACAGTCATGTACCGTTATGAAAGAAAAAAAAAATAATGATAGACATCTTTAGAAGAAGTCAAAAAATAATTAAGAAATAGAAAAAGCGAGGCAAAGAGTGGACATGTCATATGCCGTAATATTGATGGAACATTAAATAAGCTGTCATTGGTATCATACTGCCTTACTGTATTGCTCCTTCACCTGCACCGAGGTGAGCTGAACTACTCATTAAAAGAGTCATTGTTCAGGTAGTGGAGCCTTTCTCAGAACATCCAAGGCTGGACAAGGATCAGATTGAGCTGCAATCATCAATAAAGTTAGGAGCTAATACACTCTAGAGAAAATTATTGCCACAACTGGGAGAGCTGCAGTCACTTTATAGTGCTTGTTCAGCCAATGAATAATGAATTTAAAGGACTAACATTGTATACAGACTCCCAAGGCATTGTTGTTCCAGAACATACCTATCTAAATATAAATACTACATTGTTTGAAGACAAATTTGTTTTTCTCTCGGTGAGATTGGGATTTTAGGGCATTTTGTAGAACAAAAATTCTACAAGACCCTTTTGTGCATTGCTTTGCATGTGCAGAAGATGAAAATAAAGCAAGTGCCACATTCACATGTTCCAATGGTGGCTGCACGTGGCGAATAACATTTTAATGAGCTTCTAATTTTAGTGTGTGCAGCAGCTATAATAATAGACTTCATGAATATTTATGTCTCTTGTTTGAGGCTAAGAGGTGGGAATACATTTAAAATATTATTGTTCATGTGAATATGGTTATGTTGATACATACATACATATATATATATATATATATATATATATATATATATATATATATATATATATATATATATATATATATATATATATATATATATATATATATATATAGCTAGTTGTTAGCTAGTTAGCTAGTTGTTTCCAATGGCCAATGCCCCAATACAACTATGCATGAATGCAGTAAACTGAATTCAGAGCATAAAATATTAAAATGGTCACACTTGCCAGCTTACCCATTGTGCTGCTGGGAGAAACACAGAGGGTTCCTTTTAATCACTCCGAAAGGCAGGCTGCTCTCAACGACAAACAAACGAGCTACTCCAACCTTCAGCACCACGGACAGCTCCTAGTCCAGACACCAGCTGCTGGGAGCAACGTGAAGGTTACACCGGAGACTCGAGCAGCCACATCCGCTCCACTCAAACCAACAACAACGCAGCCTCTGCCCTAGTTTCCATCAGCAGTGTAATGTCACAAATACTGAAGGTTCTTGACTGAAAAAAAAAAGCTGATTTACGAATCCGGTCGATCCAAGAGGACTGTCGGGACCACTCCAGGAGGCAAGCATGTGAACCGAGCAACAACGCGCTAAATGAGGTTATGCATCCCACCACTGCTGCATTAGTTCATCCAAGACACGGTTAGCCTGCCGTTTGCATCAGCGAGCTTCATTTATATGCGGCAACCCCCTCGATCCAGCAATAAGACAGAGAGCAACGTGGTAGCGCTGAATGCTGACCGAAAAGGTTTCTCTTCCCGTTTAGCACACTTTGTCATTCTCTGTGTGCTGTGACCGCTCTCGTTGGCAACACAGTGCATTTTGTCCTTAAATAACTGCAAGAGGATCAAGTCACAGGGACAAAAATATGACGTGAAGTTACAGGAATGATGCTGCGTTCACGTACAGTCAGAATAATTATTTTGATTTCATTTTGCTCCCAGTCAAACAAAATAGTGATCTTAAGGCAATTCCCCACATATTTTGATTATTTTTGTGACCATTCATTAGCTCCCTGGCTCCCTATGAAGCTACGTCACTGTCATGATTACAAGTTGTTGTGTCAAGTTTAGGTAGGTGAAAATAGCTAAATATCGCATAGGGAAAATATTAGGTAGGATTCTTTGGGGCCTGTTATTTTCTCCTCATTGAAGCCCACCTTCCTACTCAGTCTGTTATCTTTCACTCATGAATACTAAAATATAAAAAGAAGAAACCTCCGAGCTTCAAGCAAGGGGAAATGAAAGTCAAAGCAGCAAAATCTAAAAGGATTTTGTTTTGAAATGAGCATTGTCTTGAATTGTGTCACTTTTTTGTGACAGACAATATATGCAACCTAAAACGGCGATGCTGTGACAAAAAACTAATACCTGGGGTCATATGAAATTATATTGTACAGAATACCGTACTACAGTATATTCTACTGGGTAAAGCAACTTAACTAAAAGTTCCACACACTAAATGCTGTTTTATAGAAATTTGTAAAAAATAATAAAAAGCACGTGCAGTGATTTCAAGAGTTGCTTTAATCAAAAATGACTGGAGACTGTTGGTTCCTCGGGCTCTTTAAAGTCACATCTTGTACACACAGAACAAGATCTCTCTCACCATGGTTGTGACCCTCACTGAGCAAGAGAAAGACTAGATGCGTATGGAGTGGAAAAAAAAGCAGATTTCACCACTGTTTCCTCTTTCACTGACATGTAATATAATGTAAATGGTCAAATCCAAATGTAGTTGGTAAGAGGAATCAATCTGGACACATCAACACATTCATTGGAGTCTATTTACATCATATTAATATTTAACACAAGTATCAACAGTGTGTATTAATGATTGACCTTGAGGGTAGAAAGGCCATAACACTACTTAGCAAGCAGTGTCATTGCCTCTATTCACTAAGTGGCACTTCCAAATACCATGTGCCAAAACTCCAACTACCATACTAGTCTGCCCACCTCCCACCTACCTCTTAACACAAATAGAACTTCTTTGGGTGTCTTCAAAGGCAAATACTCTTAAAATCAGGTTAAATTCACAAGCAAGATTAAGACAAAATGTTGGGATTCCTGAGCTAGAATAAGAATACATATTACAGCTGATTTGTCAAAATAATTCCAACATAATTATATAAACACAATTTATTGATCTTATCAGGCTCTGGTGTTTAATTCCAGCATTTGGTGATACACTCACAGACTGCTGTTCAGTGTTATTGTTGTTGGTTTTCGATGTTTGGCTGCTGTATGTGCATGTAATATACAAAAACGCTTCAGACACACTTCCAGAAAATGGCAGAAAAAGGTATGCTGACCACTTTGTCCTCCTGTTCCAATTCCAAGAAAGCAGAAATGCAGCAAAAATTACAACAACAAAAGGAGGAAAGAAAGCAGGAAAGAGTGGGGAGCAAAAAAAGAGTGTGAGAGCAAATAACAGGTCGTGCCGGCGAGTACCGTCACATACTCTACTTCGAAACAAATAAGATCATGATCGCAATTTCTACCCATCGAATACTAAAATCTTAATTTGTTTAGGGAAGTTCATGTGCATACGATAGGTAGGAGCTATGATGGGTAGGAATACTTATGTAGCTCCATGGCGGGAGAAAAAAAAAGGGAGGAATAGTTCCCTCCAGTGGTGAAAAATAGTAAGGCAACAGTAGTTCAATTCAGCGTGGATTCATGAGGGGGAAGGAAACAAGTTGATAATTAACCCGATGGGCCTCTATTCTTAGACAGTGCTGCTGTCATAAAAGAAAACCCTGCCATGTCCTGAATTTCTCACTAATGCAAAACTCAGTGTACTTCGTTTTGGATTTTGTTTCATCTCTTTACATCATACCTTATGTTCCTGCATACCAATGGTGTTTTCTTTGGTATGGGTCTGGCACAGCAGACAAGTTGGTGGTTGAAATTGAACTAAACTTTATGTCTGCTGGAACTACCTCAACGCGATTACTATTATCTTTTTATTACAACAGTCAAATGAAAACGTTTGGGCACCTCTGATAATTTTTTTAAATTACTTTTTTTTTTTTTTAATTTTCAGATCAGTAATTTCATAGATAGATATATCATAGCTGACAAGCACGTGACGTTTTTCGAAAGTAAATGAAGTTTATAGGATTTAAAGAAAGTGTGTAATATTTACTTAAGGACACGAAGATTTGATGGCATCGAATGGAGAAAAACAAATAATTGATTTTGAGAACCCACAGTAAAGTTTAATAAGACGAAAAAATGTTCTATCACCGTCAATTAATTATTTTATATCATTGGAAATCTAGTAACCTGTAATTATGATTACATAAATCGAGGTTACTTAACGGGAGGCTGATATGCTTGCCAATCTCTGTGCTAAGGATACCTAGCACTTTGGATAAAACTTTGTGAACATAGTGTAGTGGTGGTGTGCTTGGAAAGGGTTGACTGAGATAGTGTAGGGTGTGTGTTTCGAAATCAAAGCATTCTCTTGGTTTGCAATTAGATGACACTGAATTGCTTTGTGCAGTGTCATGTAATTGCATAAGATGGTGCAGTGGCACTCTCATGGTCAAAGTCTGTGCAAGTTATAAACTTTTTCAATCAATGGCAACACCATTTTTAATAGTTTTTTTCATATTCAGAATAAGCTAGAACCCATATAGACTCTGTAAAAAGTACAGTTAACATTTGCTGATAATTGATTTATTATTTTCTTTTATTAATGTTTAAAAGGATACAATTTTTGGTAAATTTATACAATTTTCAAGGATCTTGTCACCGCTTTACAAAAACTAATTATGTAAAGAAGAATGTTTCAATATACCTTCAACCAAAATCCAAACCCTCAGTGGAAGCTTCATCATATACTTTTTCTGTTAGAGTGGTCAAATTATACCCCAACAAATTATAAGGGAAATCCTTAAAATTGATCAGGGTGGCCCAAACTTTTTGATATGACACACACACACACACACACACACACACACACACACACACACACACACACACACACACACACATATATATATATATATATATATATATATATATATATATATATATATATATATATATATATATATATATATATATATATATATATATATATATGTATGACGATGAAAAAGACGATTTTATAACGCGCCACGCTACAAGGGCTTGCACGCGACTGCAAAAAAGCATAGTATTATTACCTGCGCGCAGATTTAAACTGCAAGTCATACCTGACTTGCACTTCAAATGAAAATTGAATCCATTGAGTTAATGGTGAACATAATCACAACAAACATGCAGCAGCCCGTCTCTTGTAGAGGCCAAAACACTGAAAAACATGTTTTACTATGAGAGACACCACTGGCTCAATTCCCAGATTATGATTTCACTGTGTGGCACGGGGAGAAATTTGCCTAAGGGCAGGACATCTGTATGTGTGCCCTTATAAATGGATAGTTCCAAGCATGCAAAGCAGCGTTACCTTATTTGACCGCAGAGACACTCGTCCTCCGCACCGAGCACAGAATTTCGTTTGGCAATATGAACAGAGATGGCCACAGCCGTCAGCAAACTTGGTTTTGTGGCATATCCCGCAGGTTGGGGCTTCGCTCTTCTGTTCCTGAGCCTGCTTTGTCTCATCTCCCATTTTCTTGACCTGGTCCTTGTATGACTCAAATTGCTGGTGCAACTTCCTGCGGGCAGATAGGAGGACACATTAAACAGGTCTAATGACGACTGAGAGACCAAGTTTAAGAGAAACGTCGCTGCGTCTAACAATGTTGAGTTGTTCAACTATCAAATGGTTATAAAGTTTTAAGAGTAATGATAATTTCTGTTGAAAAATATACCATGCACACACCACAACATCAGAAGCTTCATCACACCGCCAATGCTGTACTGTCATTAGGTGGACGAACAACATCCAGCTTGAAATACAAGTTACAGTAACGCTACACTTTTTCACAGAGAACAGACATCAGTTGATTAGTAGCGATCCATTTAGTAGCGATCCAAGGCATGTATGTATGTGGTTATGCCTAGTTGCATTACCAGCTTTGTCCTTTAGATGGCCCCCTACTGATACGCAACACTTGATCTTTTGCACAAGACGCTGAACTCTTGACACGTCCTGAGAGGCTACTGAAAACACATGGACTCTTCACATGCATTTTGTATGACACATGTCAATTGAGCGTCTCCTTAGAAACTAAACACTGGGCTGACTTCATAATATGGCGATTAGAATTGGTTTCGCCCCACATATCTCCTGCAACATTCATTAGTGCTTTTGAATTATTGAGGAGTGCTATCGTTTTACTACATACAGTTCTGTGTTTGAGTGAATCATGCTTCCTTTACCCTCAGCCGGTGCTTGGGAGCCTAAGTATAGCAGCCCTCCACACTAGTTGACGAGTAACTCCTGTGCACATGTGTGCACACTTTTGTTTGTGTGCATGGGGCATCAAACCATGAGGGTGTGCCAACAGTGTGCCCCTCGTTGCACTGCAGGATTAGAAGTGCCTAGCCTTTGTGTGATAAACAAGCCGAGATTAGCGTGTCGCCTTGTTCAACAGATCTCGCTAAATCTCATTTGTTGACAGAAGGTCTGATAAAAGGGTGACAAAAAAAAACTGTTATGCAAGTTAAATGGCCAGACAAAGAGGATTAGAAACTACAAACAACCTTGTTTTGCTGTTTAAAACACTTATAGTACACAAGCCAATGCCAACACCAAGTACTTCAACAATAGGTAATACAACCATATAGTTCAGTAAAACTATCACATTCATCGCAGAGATATGAATTGTCAAAGTGGCAATAATTCAATGCATTTGTGGATGTAAAGTGGAAATACATCATGCATGGGTTTCTAATATTGTATACTGATGGTGCAGTTGTTTAAAGGATTGATGAAAGTGGTGCGAGTTTACATTCCATAAGGTGATGTGATTTGTATGTTTATGAGAAATTTTCAAAGCAGGAAATTTTCAATGGGAATTAGGTGGAATGTTAGGGCTGCGATTGGCTGGCAACCAGTCCAGGATGTCCCCCACCTACTGCATGAAGACTACTGGGATAGGCACCAGTGAGTCAGTCCCCCTACTGAGGATAAATGGCTAAAGCAAATGGATGCATCGATAGTTGGGTGGAATGTAAGGACATAAATCAGGTATTAAGGTTGCAGGGTATACAGTATAATATAGTTGGTGTAATTATGTTTTAGCATAACGTTGCAAAAATTATCAGATTTCGTTCATATAAAGAGTTAACATGACACACGAGTGCTATAATTTCTGTACAGTCCTTTCTTTGTCATACATTTGTGGTTATACTTTGTTAAAAGGGGCCCAACCATGAAAAGTCAACAGAGCTTTGGCGCTTTTAACCACGTTAGAATTTAGGTTTCTAAGCATTCCTTGCTTATTCTGCGCTCTCATACCGGACCTGCTTGAGCAGGTAAATATGTCTTGGGAAAAGCACCTCCCGTACCTTATCCATGTCTTTTGAATTCGTTATAGTTCTGGAGTTGAGTTTGAGAGATTTTGCACCAAGTCGGCCAAGTAACAGCAACGTCTAATTTATTAGTTACAACATTTTAACATAGAAAATGCTGATGTGGCAAAATGTGCGTTTGGGAACACACAGCCAGACATTCAATGTCAGGCACCCCTGGGTGGAACTCTTATGATTACTGGGTTCCCGTGGTGAACGATTTGATCGAAGGAATATGTGTCAGTGAGTGTGATCCACCGGCTCTGTTTTGCATTTAAATGTCAGTAAAACGCCTGTTTTTGGCTGCTTCATTCACTCGGCGACCCCGAGGAGGATAAGCCGTCAAGGTGGTGCCTGGAATGATGTTTCGTTGTCCAGCGGCATTGAACGACATCATAAAGAGGGCGTGACAACCACACGGTGAGAAGCCCGGCCCAGCAATGAGACATTTTACTTCCCAGTTAGAAAGGTCAGTACCATAATACTCATATTTAAAAAGAAATTAAATCACCAATGTGCCAAACACAATTTATATGGATACATTTAACTGTGGAAAGTGTAAAAAAAAAAAAAATCATGATGTAGGTCCTTTAAAGTGGCACTGTCTGTGTAAGATTTAGAACGTTTTTCATTAAAAATGAATACATTAAATTATTATAAATTTCAAAAACTTGCAAAAAAATGTGTTTTTAACGACCAGCAGTATGTTTTAAATATAATTGTAGGTCTAGTTATCATTAAATGATAGATACATGGGCGGTGGCACTACTCCGGAGGTCGCCATGTCTGTTGCATTTACCATAATGCCCCTAAAGCTCCCACAGGTGCATGTGAAAAATGACACATACTCACTTTAAAACAAAAATAATGAAGGAGATTTGTTTTCAGTAAATGGTTTATTTCATTATGCTGGTCTTTATGGTGATCTTAGATGACGTTTAGTTTCTCACTTCCTACTATATAACGCAGAATGTTCGGCATAAATGTACCATGTTTGCTGAATTAGCTAACATTCTCAGGTTAAAACGTGGCAGGCCTCTTTTAGAGGCTTAATGTATTGACTCTCTGTTTGGCCAGTAGGGCTTTACTGAAATTACCAAAACTATCAGTATCTACTTGAAAGATTTGCCAGAAATGTTTTACCTCTGACCAACACTACCAGTGGCACAGTCCAGAGTATATTAGAACTACTACGCTGTCTTTCAAGACGGCTGGAATAGGCCCTTGCTCCCTGAGACCTTGTGCAGAACAAGTGGTATAGAAAATACATAAAACTGAAAATGGGTGAAGAGCTAGGCTATTCTTGTCATTATAGTGTATTGGCGGTTTTATACCAATATACTGCATACAACTACTACTATAAAACAGTGTAAAAGGAATACCTCAGAAAGAGTACTGTTGTCTTTGTAATGAGCGCATTTCCTAGCAAAAGCTCAATGTATACAACAGAAAAGCAGAGGTAAGTGGCAGCGGGGTCCATTGTGCTTAGTGATTATAAGTGTACTTATTTGGTCAAATGTAGGTGAGACTGTCTTTCAGTGATCATATGCTGCTCATTGTATCATCCCATGCTAGCATCATTATCTGAGCTCTCTTACCTCTGGGCTGTGCCCCAACAGGGACACACTGCCAGTAACATGACTCTCTTGTTTGTACATATGGCGTAATATGTCCAAAGCCAGGGTGAGCTGCATACACACGGGCATAAGGCATATGTTTATATTGTTCCACTATGGTAGTGTGAAATTAAAACTATTTGTAAAATAATTAGAAAAGGTAAACTAAAGTATAATTGCGGTTCATGCAAGTGAGCTAAACCAAACCAGATGTGTTATAATCATGATGTGACATAAGCTAAAATGGATTTGCTTAGTTTCTCAGGGTCATTGACACAATAAAACTTACTGTTTAATTTTTTATGCTACAGCCATACCAACGTGGACAAACTTTTGCATTTCTCCATTTAGCAAAGGCCCAATTATTAAAACATCCCTCTTCTGTGCTATGGGGTGTGTTCAGAGTGTAATTTCCTTCCTAATCATTTGTAAAAATTAAACCTTTTCAGTATTTCCGAACTCAGCACGGCTCACAGTCCCCTTATGATGAGTAAAATAATTGGACTCCGTTTCCCTTGCCTGGTGGCCAGGCCCGTACGGTACACAGCCTGAAGAGGTAATGTGGGTGCCCTTTCCCATACACTCACCACCTGTGAGAGGGGTCATAGGGGCCTGCTGCCATGTGAGCTGGGCCCTGGCCAAGGGCGGGGAGATCTTTGCTGTCTGATCCCCGTCTATAAAAGCTAGCTTTCGGGACATGGACTTCCACCTCTCTGGGAGGGAAGGAGCCTGAGCTGGTGTGCGAGGCCGACTAGACGTAGCCGGACTCGCCTTCAGAAACAGCTTAAGTTGAGGTACCCTCTCAATCTGGCCCCAAGTGGAGGACTTCGAGTATCTTGGAGTCTTGTTCACGAGTGAGGGCAGGCTGGTGCGGGAGATTGACAAACGGATCGATGCAGCGACTGCTGTAATGTAACACTTTGTTCCAGTCTGTCGTGTTGCTGAAGGAGCTGAGCCCAAAGGTGAAGCACTCTCTTTACCAGTGGATCTACATTCCTGACCTCACCTATGATCACAAGCTGTGGGTCATGACTGAAAGAACGAGATCAAGAGGCCGAAATTAGTTTTCTCGGCAGGGTGTCTGGGCTCTCCCTTTGGAATAGAGTGAGGGGCTCGGTCATTCAGGAGGAACTTCGAGTTGAGCCATTGCTCTTCCATGTTGAGTGAAGCCATCCGAGGTGGTTTCGGGCATCTGGCTAGGATGCCTCCTGGACAACTCCCTCAAAGGGTGTTCTGGGCATGTCCCACCAGGAAGAGCCCCCAGTGCGATCCAGGAGACACTGGAGAAACTATGTCGGAGGGGAGTCTGGGCTTCCCTACTAAATCTGTTGCTCCCCTGACCCGACCTTGGATAAGTGTTGGATAATGGATATATGGATGGAGTATTTTCTATCAAAAATCTTAATGTGGTGAACATGAAGGTGTGCAGCCCATTAAACCTGGCAAAATATTAAAAATAACATGGCATTTAAGATTTAAAAAAATGTGTTAAGGACTGTACTACTACTTCAAGGCCTGGACGACTTGCTGCGATTAATGAAGAACTTCATTCTGCTGTCTTTAAAAAAAATTTCCCAGCAAACGTGCTGAGCCCACATGCCCTCAAGGTCAAGCACTTTTGAATTAAACAGCAGGATTATGACCCAAAATATACCAGTGAGTCCACCGCTGAATGGTTCAAAAAACAAGATTTATGTTTTGAAACAGCAAAGTCAAAGTGCAAATTTAAACAAAAGTAATCTGGTATGTGAACTGGCCTTAAATGGCCAATATTATTTGTTAAACCAAGTTTGCAAAAAAAAAAAAAAAAAGTTACTTGATTTCAGTTATTACTGCTGAGGGTGGCATAGCCTTAGTCAATTATTAGTTTCAGAGTGACATTGTATTATTCAAAAAGGACAAAATAGATTGTTTTCTTCCCCTTCATAATAATCATTTTCATTGAAATGCATTTTATATTTACTTCAGGTGTCTGTAAGAAATTAAAATTGTTTTGATGTTTGGACACGTTCCAAACTGATACACATACAAAACAATAAGAAAGCAGGAACATTCAGAAATATTTAGTCCTAATTTTTGAGCTTGATGTATTTCAACAACACATAAAATTCCCATCTATTTGAAACTTTATGGGTCAATAAACTTATGGTCCTGTTTATTTGTAGGAAGTCAAAAGTAAATAAAGTTATCAAGAATGTTGGTTATGTAGAATGAAATGATGGGTCAATTTTTGGACAGTGAATCCATCATTAAACTAATCGTTAACTATATCTGACAACCAATTGTATTCTGACCTAGTTTATCTTAAAATTGTCCTTATCATCAGGATTTTAGCCTCTCACCAGTGAATACACATATTTCTTTAAATATGACAAATACCACATTTTTGCCATTTTGTCTGATATGTTACAGACCAATCCAGTAACTGAATCATAGTTTACTTATGTCAGCACTGTCAGTTCGAAATAATGTTCTGTTGTTGTTGTTTTTTTTTAATCTGATTAATGAAGAATTAATAAAACAATTGGCGGATTAATCAAAGATTACAATTGTTAATTGCAGCCCGACAGGTTTGTAATGAACCCACTGTGTAATGTGTTTAAATTATTAGAACTGTGCTGTACCATGTGGTTGTTTTGCCTGCTGGGAGGGAGTAGATCACAATGTGTCTGAACATTACTTACGGGTCTGGCTCGGGCTCCTTGTCATTTTGGGACTTTTGCTGTGGCTGAAGAACATTATTTACCAGCTCAGTGATCCCACTAAAGGGAAACCACCTGTTCAAATAAGGAAATAAGTATGACAGGTACAGTGCAGCTCGTCATCTTTTGAGAAAACAATCTTTCCTGTGAGGTACTTTCAAGACGCAGGTTGTAATTTCTAGGGAGTGAACAATATTTGGGGACATTCACTACGGAGAAAGAAGAGGTCAAGACACGGAAGATAAGCATCTAGGGCCTTAACACCAGCCAAAGTTGAATAGAAATCCAGAAAGAGAGGGGAATGTTGACACAAGAAAGTGCTACGGCAAAAAGAAATGGGAGAAGCTTCAAATACTCAGCTGAGGAAAGGAGACACTATAGGGGTCAAGTTGGTCCAACAAGTACAGTAGATTTGGTTAAAGTGCATCCACAGAACAGAAAGGTAGCATCTGGGTAGATTGTATTTCAAAGCTACACAAGCCACTCCAGGTGCAGACAACACATAATGTGAGAAAAACAGCCACAGACGCGGGGAAGGTTGTACAACTTGGATTTTATCAAGAATGTTGTAAAGAAAAAGGCATTGTCACTAATGTTATGGAATGTACTGTATCTGGTTGGCACACAGAGTGAAGTTCCTTAATATAGCAGCTGCATTCCATGAATTTAGTGACATCTCTACCTCTCCCAGACACAGGGGTCAGAGCCACATGAAGCACATAACACCAACTGGCAAGAAGAGGTGTCAAAGCCCAAAGCACCCTGGGTATTGCAATTTACTTACTGTGCCGACTGGGGCTTTGGTTCTTCTTTGATCCTAAAACATAAATGAAAAAAGGTGCACAACTTAGTGCATAAAGAACAAAAAAATGATGAGAGAAAACACATGCAACCAAACACTAAAAACGTCAAACAGTTTAAGAATGTGTATACACAGTAACATATAAATAACATATAAATAATGATGACCATATGATGATAATGGTAATGTAGAACATATGATGACAATGAGACGAAAACAATATGGTGATGATGATGAAGATGGTAATTACAAGAATGGAGTGATTTTGAAACAAAAATCATGCTCAAAAAAAAGTTCATGCCTTGACAAACTTGCCTTGATGTGAGCCACCCCTTTAAATATCAATGTATGTATCCATCCCTCACTCGCGCAACAAACGTAGGCGGATCACTGATTCAGGGCTTTGTACAACCGTCAACATGCGTGATGCAAGCATAGCAGGATTACTGTTTTGGCCCTGAGTTAGCAAAAGATGGCATAAGCTCATTAATAAGGTTAAACGGAACGTCTTAGGTTATGGTGACTTAACGAGAACAAAAATTTCCCAAAATGTGAAGAAATAGGTTGAACTTGTCAAATGTGAGTGAGCCTACTGATTTAACTTTTGTATAACTGTTTAAACTTTACCAAGAGTCAAATAAAATCTGCATATACCGTCCAGATGTTAAGCATACGAAGCAATATTCTTGAAGTTTTATCAGAAATCATCTCAGAGGAAATATAAGTATTACAAGCCACATTCATATCACAAGTCAGCTCACAGCATCTAATTGCTTTTCAATTGTCAACGTGACAACACACAAAATAAGATCAAAGTCCTGTTTCCGTTTACCCATCAGTCTTGCTGCTCTGTTTCCGGGTGAGCCAGTCCATATTTATCCTCAGCTGTGTTCTCCCAGTGACCTAAAACATTGTTCTTTATTGATCCCATCAGTCTCGTCTCTGTGGCCGCATTACAAGTCTCATATTTATCTGCTTGAGCCAGCATGTCCTCAGGACAGAAAGTATGATGTGCTCCAACGCACGAGTCTCTGTGGACCCAGATCCCACGTGTGTCGTGTGCTCTTGTACTTGACATCATGCGCGTACAGGATAGTGAGGGAGCAGCAGTGTATCACTTGCCATGGGGCAGTGAAATGACTGAGTGTAAAATGTCACAACTGATGTGGTTGGTATTCTGGATATTGAGCAGGACAATAGAAAATACCATTTTAGTTTTTGTTTTTTGTCCCCACACACAACTTGGGGACAATTCTGACTATATTTGATGCTATACTGCTCTCTAGTGGACATTTGGCCTGCAAAACTAACAATTCAAGTGTAAAAGGGATTAAACAGAAAAGATGTGTGTATTCGTAAAATGGTGCAATCTATCTGTTAATCTATTCCAATAGATTTTATCTTTGCAAACCAATGTGGCACTTAATCACCTCTCAGGGCCGTACAGAGATACGGAGAATAGTCAGAGAAATAGTCAGATTGATGCAGCTGGGAAAATGATTAGCTGAATGAATTAAGATGCTAGATTTATTTATTGATTTGACATTCTGAATG
This sequence comes from Hippichthys cyanospilos, assembly GCF_059441005.1. Taxonomy (NCBI): domain Eukaryota; kingdom Metazoa; phylum Chordata; class Actinopteri; order Syngnathiformes; family Syngnathidae; genus Hippichthys; species Hippichthys cyanospilos. Next base: position 10,264,975 of record NC_142371.1, read on the forward strand.
TTTATTTGATTGTTAAATGCAAAACTATAATGCAGCACATTATTGTTATTATTATTATTATTATTATTATTATTATTATTATTCTTAGAGTAAAGTTAACAGTTGTTTACCACTAAAATGAGCATCAAGGCAGAGCCACCCATTGCAGGTAAAATGCTAATTGAGCCATGGACGTGTTGCCTGAAAAACATTTATTTCAACTACAAAACATCTCCATCTTTAGCAATTATGGCTAAAATCATGTTTATGAGATTAAGGATAGCCTCACACATCCTTATGCAAAATGTGGGTTTTCTATTTATTTGTACCATTTTCGAGAGACAAAAAGTATTTACGCACACTTCCCTCTTTAATCTCTCTGTCTCTCACCTATAAACCAGCTGCTTAACAGAAACATTGATGTGACAGCTCTTAGAGCAGCGAATCATCACTTTTGCCCACTGCTGAGACAAGGTCGGCAGCATGTCACATGCACCTCAGCAGATCCAACAACTACTGATTGGCAGTGCAAAGAAGAATCTTGCTGGGCTGAGACCTGGCACGTAGGCTACTTTACCCATTAGAGGTTATTAACAACGACAAAAAAGACAACTACATCAGCACTGGAATGAAGTGGAAAATCAGCAGCAATTATAAAATTGCTTTCTTATATTAGAGGTGTGCTGTAGAATAAAGAGCAAGTTCAAATGAGCATTACCATCACTTTGTTTTGCATTATACAAACCCGTCTATTCATTGTAGATAATGACACGAGCCGAGTCTTCCAAAAGTAAATAAATAAATAAATAAATCACCAAAGCCTGATCTTCTAATGAATTCAAGCTAACAGAAATGCTAATGCTAATAGAAATGATAAATGGAGATTAGCTGTGAATACAGTTTACAAAAGCCTCTAAAATCCCTTTCGTTTATTGCATTAATGAAATATTTTTTTTTAACAAATAGTGAGATGCAATTACATCTTAGAAATCTACAGCACTCTGTGATAAAAGATCTTATGCCTAAGGCGGTGAACCCTGAGGGCCCTCTGCGTCCACCGCAGATTGAGTGATAATTGGATCATAAGGGACTAATCTGGCTCAGTGGGTAAATACCAACTACAGTACATACATCATTAACACAGACCTAGCCAGTCACTTCTGGCAGGAGATGAAGTTAATGATATACTGAAATCATGCAGAAGCAAATGACCAATGGGGAAAATTGTCACTAAAGTTAATAGAATATGGATGTAAACCCGACATGGATGAGATCAATACACGGCGCACGCTGATATACAGTAGTTGATTCAGTGGAAAAATTGTGCAGTAATGCACAAGAGTGTAAACAAAATTTGTGCAGTAATGCATAAGAGTGTAAACAAAATTTCTGGTAAAATAGAATTAAAACGTCAATTCCAAAGTAAATGTAGATTAGTCTCAAAAGACAAACACTCTACTTGTCATACGATTTAAAATTGAGAAAAATACTCCTCGAAAGACACACAAAAAATTGGAAGTTTAACCACGAGTGGAAATATTGCAGTTCAAGATAAAATTGCTGTGAGCACTAGCCAGCAACAGTTATGAAGTTTATTGCAAATTTATCATTGACCTTGCAACAAGTAAACTTTGACATAAAAGGTACTTTCAATGTCAAATTCCCTCTCATGGTGGGGCATGGTGAGTGGAGGTGAGGAAGGAGGGGGACCCAAAAATGCGGGAAAGGGGAACAGCAGGGGAACTGCAACCAGATGACTGGGTAAAATGAGGGAGGAGGAGGACTAAGAAGTGAATTCAACAGCGGCAATGGACGATGAAGAAAAGATAATGACCCGACAAATAACTGACACCCAACTGAGGCTTAAATACACGTAGACTAATTAGGGAAACAGCTAGATGGAAACGACATGCAGGGGAAACCGATTGGATGACACGCGGACAACAGGTGGAACAAATTATACTAACAAGACTGACTTGAGGAAAACATAACATGAACCCAAAGAGAAAACTCCACAAAACAGAACTCCGAAAGCTCAAAAAAAAAAAAAAACCCCACAGAGACATGACACCCTCAGTATAATAAACAATTGAAAAGTCTTACCAGAATAACACATTTTCAAAAAGAGGTTCTAGTTGGTGCCCAGCCTAACTCTAGCACAAGGAGCGGTCTAACTGTGGGTGGTGGCTGGTTATACTGTTTTTTTTTTTCTCAGAGGGGCACAGCTTGAAACAGTTCAAAATGACGATTTTGGGGCATTGCAGGCTTTAACACGAGCGACTTGACTGACCGCAAATACAAGCGGCTCCTCTCATATTTTTTAAAAATGTCTTATGTGTGGCGCAGTCATGGCAAAGTAAGAAACATGGAGTCCATGCAAAGGGGCTATGAAACAGCAACACAATAAAGGAAGTCACAAGTTGGACAAGGACATTACAGATTTTGAGACCGCCTTACCCTTCTACGTTCATGTTTATGTGTGGACCCCTATAGATGTAGCAATGCCGGGGGGTGATTTTCACACTCATCAATATTGTGTTACACCTGCACCAAATGTTTTAATGTGGTTCCAGCAGCCGTAATATTCAGTTGACTTTCAACCGCCCAACTGCCATTTGCCCCCCGTGTATTCGGAAAGGAAACACCCTTGGTACGCCAGAATCCGACTGACACAGAGTGGTCTGCCAAATTCCCAAATGAGAAAAAACACTGATAAGAAAATCAAGAAACTCCTGCTTTTGTGCTCAAGCACAGCGGTGCCATCTACAAATATTGAGCTCAATGTGTAATGTTTCCCGTCTTCCACATACTGTACAGGAAATCAACATCATTATATAAAAGAAGCGCAATAAGCAGTACAGCATCTTATTAAAAGCAACATAATTCTTACTTGCCCGTTCTAATTCATGTACAGATATCAGGCAAAAGCACTCATTTCCTAGTTATACAGGCAGTACTTTTGACTTCCTTTGGCAAAGGGGGCTGGAAAATGTAGGCTGTTGTCAGGGGGGCTGGGGTGCATGTTGTGGTTATTGGCTTTAAGAAAACAGATAGAATTGAATCCATAAGGGCACACTCATCTAACAGGTAATTTAACAGTGCACGAGTCAAACCTCCTGCAGGGACAACCATTCAGAATGTGGAACAGAAGCTGGCGACTGCAGGTTTTCTGCACACCAGGGAAGTGGTTAATCTGTTGCCATATATAACTAAAATCCATCTGTTTCCTCCGATTACTTGCCAGGATTCAAAAAAGCGCCTTCATATTCTCAATTATAGAGTCAAGCTGATCACTCAGCACAAGTTCATTTCCAAATCAAGACTTTGGAAACGCTGGCCAATATACAGGTTCAAAATTAACTGGATTTCAATAAATTGATAAAAAAAAATTCCATTATAGCTTCATGTATCAGCAAGAGATTTAATATACTTGGTGAATAAAAATATATATACGTATATACTTTGGCCTAGGTCAATTAGAATACACTACGGAAACAAATGCAGCAAATGTGTGAGTCGACGGTTGACTTTTCTGTGGTATCACACAAAGAAGTGTGTATATTTTGTCCATCTCATATTGCATGTAAGGTGGGGAAACATTGAAAAATTTAGTAGTAACATTTGTCCAGATGCAATGATACATTAAAAAAAAAAGAAGCAAATCTTAATTGGTTAATTACAGTACTATAAAGTTGAGCTTGTATCCAGTTCAGCATCTTCATTCTCACCTTGCCATGACTTTTGAACAAACTTTTGTTGTCCAGCATGACTCTGCCTGGAAGGTGCGGAAGAGTTTGCTTTGGAAGAACTTAAATGACCTGATCTTAACCCCAGAAATTACTTTTGGTATGAACTATAATGGAAAAGGCTCTCTCATCCAAAATCAATGACTTCTGACCTCATAAATATTGTTCCCTACAGACACATGCCAAAATCTTGTAATATTTCTTAGAAGAATAAAAGCTGCTCTATTCAAAAATGGGAGCTTCTCATTAATGGGAATGAACGTAATATTTCCTTCCATTTCCATTTCCCATGGGCTATTTTGGTCTTTGCCTTGGCCTACAATATGGCCGATATCAGCTGTATACGATATACAATAGTGCCATATCCTTCATATTGTAGCCTATTTTTTCTGTATTGTGTATTGTCATATTTATGCGTTCACTTGTTTGTTTTGATAATGGTTGTCTTCTTCTGCATGAGAATGCCTGGCAGCCTTATCTATCTTTATTGTGTCATAGATAATCTACATTTATTTAGTTCGTAACCAGCATTTTATTTAGCAAATGACCATATCCAACTGGCTGAATAATACTTCTGGGGTAGTCTAGAAAGCACAGCCTTAAACCTAACACCCCTACACAGCACGGGGGTCATAACCCTTAACATTGGCTAGATATCAAACTGCAATATTCAGATATAGGCTTGTGACACTAGTACCATGCCCGCCTACTTCAACCCTCTACAATTCCAGCATCAAATGACTTTACAAGCCCCAGTTTGGTCCAGCCTTGCTCTCAACCAATTATTTCCAGCCTCATAGTCAGCCAACGTTTTTGCTGGCTGGTTTTATCAGGTGAACTCTGATTTAATTCCCCTCCAAGAGAAATGGAGCAATGAATAAATAAAAAAATAAACATCGACACATATTCAAACCCCCCAAAAACATCTCCATGAGGCAGTTGTTCTTGGCTGGGTGCAGCAGGTGGACTGTACTCACTCGGGGCCATAATAATAGCACAGACATGTCTAACAATAGAATTGTAATAGATACCATGCCCAGCCTTCTCTATTCCTTTCTGTGCTATTTTATTATTACTGCACATCAAGGGTGAATTTAGGATATGATCTGGAGGAGTGCTCAGCCCAGAATCAAAATTTCAGACAGATCTCTACAGTATTTGCAAAAAGACACACCTTCATAGTATTACTAAGACATTGTTATGGTGTTGGAATATAACAATAAAAAAATTAGAAGAGCAGACTGTTTACAATGCATTTGCTTATGGATGAATATTTTAGTTACTAAAACATGAGGCAAAGCCTCTTCATATTTTCAATAATACACGTTGTTACCCAAAACGGACTCTCTTGACAATATTAAGGGGGCCCTATCATGGAAATTCAACTTTTTAGAGCTTCAAACATTATTACTCTCATCCTAAACACCTGCAAAGTGTAATTCTCCTTCATTGATGTCTAAGAATTCCTTGCTTATTCTGCACTCTCAGCAATGGCCCCACCCAAGCAGCTAATAAGGGATTTTTGTTCTCGCATCACTGTGTAATGTCACAGTGGGGAGGAAGGCCCTCATATCCCTGCTACACCACCCCCCCCCAAAATGCTGTGGGAGGCTAAATACACTCCCACATTATCCAAGCAACCGTGCCTGTTTTTAGTACATTCGGTTTTACACCGGAGTTGGCGAGGAGAGAGTTTGTACAAAGTCGGCCAAGTAAACAATATTGCTTGATTCATTAAATTTCAAACTTCAAACGTTAGTATTATTATTATTATTATTATTATTTTGGCCAAGTAAACAATATTGCTTGATTCATTAAATGTCAAACTTCAAACGTTAGTATTATTATTATTTTTTATTTTTTTATCTTTTATTTTATTTTTTTTACAATAACATAAAAATGGTGAAAATATGTGTTTGGGCAGCCAGTAGGTGAGAGGTGCACTTTCAGTAAACTAGTCATTTCATTTTCTGGTTGGAAATGTTGCTCCAAAAAAACAAACAAACAAAAAAAACTCATCAAAAATTGAACAACCAATGAGCCAAATGTAAGATTTCATGTCATGATTTATAAGCCTATATGTTACAGTGGAACATTTGAAAAGCCATGATGTATGGCCTTTGAGGTAATTCCACAGAATTCACTAACGTTAACTTGTACAATTGAGCACCGTATCGGAGGCTAAACTAATAACCTTGACAAAACTAACATTGTCTCCTTGGATTACAAGAAAATACCAAAAAGTTAAGAGAAACCATCAACTTGTGTGTTGGAATAAGTAAGGGACAAGACTAGCAATTGCAATACATTCTGTGTATTTTTTGTAATATCCTGTCAAAATAAAAGTAATACTGCCAGTCACAACTGAAAAGCTTAATTATACAAAGCACAGATGTCAAACTCCAGTCCTCGAGGGCCAGTACCCCCATGTTTTCAAACCTTCCCTCTTGAACATAAGGGATTCAAATGATAAGGATTATTTTCAAGCTCCCGTAGAGCTTGCGAATAAGCTAAACATTTGAATCAAGTGTGTTGGAGACGAAACATGTGGGATACCGGCCCTCGAGGACTAGTTCGACACCTATGATGTAAAGTGCGCACAGCAGACATGGAGAAATCACTCTGATAGTGACTTTAAACTCCTGATGTACAGGACATGCATTGTTACATATTTAAGAAGAAAAATCTGTTTAGAAATGATTTTAGCATATTGTTCATAGACGAGAGGAGGAGTCACAAGAGAAAACAACTTCAACTTGATAGCTCTGAACATCTATCTGGGGACAGGACTTTACTGCGGCAAAGTCCCAAAACAAAGGATTCCCTTAAATTAGCTGTCATACACCGCAGATGGAAAGCCGTTACAACAAACCAGACCATGCAGCGCAGTTTTCATGCTTTGGAAATTATTCAACAATAATTAGCATGCCTGGAAATTCTTCATAGATTGCATCATTCAGAGGATTTCTGTGGTTCTGCACCACTACAAACATAGCCTCATTTCATTTCTAAACAACCGGGCGTCCTGACATGTTCCTCAGTGGGACAAATAATAGTAAGGGATTAGCAGGGGACCCTCTATCTGACTTTCAGATCAAAGGGCATGACCCTGAGATCACAGCATCAGCTCTCTTTGTCCCTCCAGTCAAATGATGGGAAAGAAAAAAAAGGCCTATTCTGTTATTTTCATAGAGGATGATTAATACAAAATCACACATTTTAAGTAGACATACATACATGCACTATCTGGATCAAATGATGCATTTCATGCATCAACAAAAATACCTCCACCCCGAGGCAGGGTGAGAACTAGTCCAGAGTCCACAATGTGCAGTAATGTCTTCGTGTAGGTTCTGTGCTTGGTGTCTTTGTATGAAGTGTTCGTACACTGGCCATATACAGCATAAGGCCCACAGCGAAATCCGTAACTTTTCTTTAGCCTCCCCCTATGGCATGAGATGCACTAAAATATCCGTAAATAAAATGATGCTTTTTTTTGCTGAAAGAATACAAAATATTGCAAGTTTTCTTTTATTATTTTCTGACTTGATTAGGATATTTATATTTGTGAGCACATCAATTTGTGTGGCAGTCGGTCGCATTTATGTCCTTCATGAGATGTAATGTTTTTGAACTACCAAATGACTAGATGATGCTCCTTTATAACATGAATGGAAAAAAAATATAGCAACGTTCCTTTTATTGTTTTCACATGATGATTATTACACGCCTACACATAAATTGCACAGTGCTCACATACGTTTTGGTGACAATTGGTGACGGTTTCTGGACATAGTGTTCACATAGAGTCCTCATTGGAGCCTGGCAGGTTGCCGTTATTGTTAGCCATTGCACTGTAATTTTTTTTTTTTTTCTTCTTCTTCTTTTTTAATTAAATAAAGAAAATGAAATCGGATTTTGAGGAACACTATATAATTTATGGTAATACTTGATGAAGCCATATGGCATTTTCTAAGCTCAATATTAAAGAAAATATATCCAGAATTATCACTCTAATGTACAGCACAGGGATGTATAATGTCCAATAAGGCAGTGCACGTACTAGGTATGTCATTATTTTGATACAATCAGCCTTTTCGTCTTGAAAGGTTCTCCAAGGAATCAGAAGCTGTTGTACTTTTACTTAACATACACTCTGTTGTCCTTGTTAATACGGTTAAATAACACTTTTATGCAGTTTAGCATGCGCCTACAAAGTCCGACTACATATGGGCCTAGTTTGAAGTCCTGTGAAATAGAATGTAGATGATTTGTATAAAGCAGTGGCGGTCCGTGGATTTCACACTGGGTCTTTCAATGACTGGACCTCTCATGCGCACACGTACGCATTACTGGGCAGGCTGTTTTTCAGAACATTTAAACATCAATAAACCCGCATCAGCTATTAAAATTTATCATTATACATGCCAAAACTTACATTAAGACTAACTTATGAAAAGAACAGAATATAGAGAATAAGTTTATATATATATATATATATATATATATATATATATATATATATATATATATATATATATATATATATATATATATATATATATATATATATAGATAGATAGATAGATATAGATATATATATATTTAGTAAAAATGAATTTAAATTAAAACTGACTTTTATTTAGAGTTATGATGATGTCAGGTTATATTAGGCCAGCAGAGAAGGCATCGCTGGCCCTGAAAGGTATAAAGTAAAGAGAGTATGTTGCCCTTCAACAATTGGGCGTCCTATATTGTTTGGAGTTCAAAATAAAACCTGAATTTGTCACTAAATAATAATACCAATTCATAAAAAAATATATTGATTTTAATAACGTTATGATATATACATTGAAAAAAGTAAAAATTATAATTTCATTGACTACAACGAATTAAACATTTTGGAAAGCGGAAAATGTTAATTTACTTATCAGATGAGATGAGCAGGTGGACTCTGTGTTTGAGTCACCAGTTTGCACCTGCTTCATACAGCCTGAATGAGCAAAACACACACAAACATAGCAAGTGAAGAGAAGATTAGAGAGCACTGTGTAAACTATAACTAGTAAATAAACCAGCTCCCTGACACATGGCCAGACATTTTATTGTGTGCATACTTATCTATGAAAAACCATATGCCAAAATACTGTAGACAGTCATATGAATGAATGAATGAATGAATGAATGAATGAATGAATGAATGTGAAAAAAAACACTGAATAGCATTTTTTTTATATCAAACTGAATATATGATATAATGCATAAATTAGATCTCACATGCAGTCTATGGGTGCTAGTTGGGTGCCTTCCTTGCCTTTGGCTTGAGGGGAGTATGCTTGTGGGGTCTTGTTCTGTCAGGCCTTGAGCCCCGTTCCTTCTCTTCCCTGTAGCCTTTATGCTGTGTTACAGTATGGGGGGGGGGGGGGGTTGCATGCCAGTAGCCTTGGAGCTTCTTTAGGGGCTAAGACTGGGAAGAGCACTCACCATCCTATGTGGTCGTCTGGCTGGACAGGCCTAGAATTAACCACTGACTGTAAATATTCTTCACAAGGCACTTTTACTCCCGGGGCCCCTTAATGGCGCTGGTAGAATTGTATTGTTACGCAATCTGCTCATAATGCATAAAGTCCTACTGGATATCAATATCATCAAGTCTTGTTAAGTAGATGTTAACAAACCGTTTATTGTGCCAAAGACATTGATTCAATGGCCTTATCAGTCACTTTTACCGATGATAAAATTGACAGAACATTTAGGGAGACACAACATTTAGCAATGGATATTTCTGAATTTGTCTTGCACAGAAGTCACCACCTTCAAGGACCCCGCATATATTCAATATGCAATGCAAATAACTCTGACACTTACAGACCTGAAAACAAATAAAAAGTACATCTCAAAATAAACTAGAATAGATCTAGCAGTACTGAGGATTTCATGCGTTTCAAAAATGAAATAGATGGGCCATAAGCTCCGTTATTTTACGAGGACCTCAATTTAGATAACATCTATCCATTCATTGATTTTCTAGAGCTGTTTATCCTCACAAGGGTCGCAGGCTTGCTGGTGCATAACCCAGCTGGCTTCAGGCAGTAGGCGGGGGATACCCTGAACTGGTTGCCGGCCAATTGCAGGGCACACAGAGACGAACATTCAGACGAACCACTCACGCACTCAATCACACCCAGGAGGGCAGCTAGATTTGAACTTGAATCCCTGAACTGAGGCGGATGTGCTAACCACTGTACAAGCAAACGACATGGACAAAAATCGAGTAAACATATATATATATATATATATATATATATATATATATATATATATATATATATATATATATATATATATATATATATATATATATATATATATATAAATAGAGGGAGAGAGTAAGAGAGAGAATGAAAGAATAAATAAATAAATATAATGGAATAAATCTGAGGTATTTACACTTTAATCCTTGGAGTTTCAGCCCATTCCTGCCCATTCTTCAATAATTAGACAACATGTACTATACACGTTGCACTCTAGTTTTATGTCCAGTACAAGTCTAGAGTAAAGTGCGGAATCTATTCAAAGGTGGAATAGACTTTGTGTTTTACGTTGTTCTGGTCAGGTGCATGGTGAACATCGGGAAGTTTCCTGAATGGCCGGTCTATTTCGAGTTGAGCTGAATGATTAATTGCATTTGCAATATAATCTTGATTTGAAAAAGTGTGCTTTTCTAATCATAAAGGCTACAGTTTAAAAGGTCATTACTTTATTGAGTGTATGGTTAAAAAAAAAAAAGAAAAAAACGTCCTGCTGTCTGATGGCTGTCGGATGCATGCCGTGATTGTAGAGTTGACTTCAATATACATGTCTTCAAAGTTTGAAGTTTGAGCATGCAAAGTCGATAAGGTGTGGCTACTTGAGTCAGGAAAAATTCAAACGCTTCTGCACAAAGTTTAATATTCCAAATATTAAGAGGATGATTTCAGCAGTAGATCAAACTGAAAGACAGACATAAAGATTTATGATGAGTCACAACTGAGTGTTAATGCCTACTGTTAACTATTTGTTCCTGAAATAAAAAGAATATTCATCACAGTGGGCATTATTTTACTTTTGCTATCTATTACTGATGAAGAAGTGCAACAAAGTAATACATATATAGAAAGTGGTAAAGCTACTGGTTTGTTAAGATTTTAGTTTACACTACATGTGTGGCAGATTTACTGTATATTGTTATGGTGACTGCTTAGTAAACAGCACAACAAAGTATTTTGTAAATTTAAACATAAAATTGTAGTATATACACTGTCTTCCGTATTAACTTGTGCTTAATTTGATTTATCTTAGTATCTTATACTATATATATAAGAGCTGATATTATTTGTTGTTATAAAGATGAATAGTTGAGAAATACATTTAAAACTGAAATGAATTAATTTCAAATTAATTAAATCGCAGTCCCAATTTTGCAGACAAAAACTGCAATTGGATTATTTACCATAATCATTCAGCCATAATATCTGGCACGGTCAGCCCCACCAAACAAATACCTTTTTAAAGGGTGTCATGTAAACGGTGTGCCAGAATGCATAGTATGTCTCAGAAGGATAAACAAAATGAACACCTCTGCACGAAAATGAACATTTACCAGTTTTGTGCTTGTGCGTGGCTGCGCTGTTGACAAAAAAAGAAAATTGCGATGTCAAAGCCAGAAAGGAAAAAGAGCTGAAGTGAATGTTGGAAGCACAGATTATCTGATTCAGTTGCATCCCCAGGGTTGGCTTCTTATAAATTGCATATGCTTATAAATTCTAACGGAATTCATTCAGTCATTCATTCATTCATTGTATAGACCATAATCCTGTCCTATTTCTCATCAAAATAGTTGCATTCAATAAGTACCATACCATAATATTAACACGGCAACATGATCCAGTTTTAAAAACTGTCTCTATACCTTAATATTATTTTCAACAAAAGCATTAAAGATATAACCTATACACTGAAAAAAAGACAATTTAATATTCAGTTGCACATGTTTCGGATGACCAGATTTTTTTTTAATAAAAACCGAAACACCAGAAGGAACTATGCTAACTATACTAACTATACTAAACTATACAACGCTACTTACTTACTAAACTATACTAAACTTCATTGCTTGTCTGTCTGGTGATAGTGCAACAGTGCTAGCCAAATTATTGAACTCACTCACCATGAGTTAACCTTTTTTGCTCAGTCGTGTCGTGACAGTGTAGCAAAATTTGTATACCCTGCAACTTGAGTTGACATGTGGCTCTTTTTATTTTGATCTGTCATGTAAATAACCGAATATATAAAATATGATCATGTTTCCAAGGAGCCTCTGCAATGTGCTCATGGTCTAATCAATGCCATTTGTTGCATGAAATGTTACAGATGTTTAAGACGTCCAACTGTGTCAATCAATTGACACAACATACTTAGCGGGATCACATTTGAAATGTGCCACCAGAAAGGCTGGGGACGCCGGGTTGCAGCCTCCGTAAAAGCGGGAGAAAAAGAAAATTGGTGAAATCCATCGGGACTCAGGACATAAGGCTGAAAACCGGGACGGTCCTGATTAAAACCTTTAGTTAGTTCAAAACCTTTTTAATCATGTGCAACCAATGTCATGTATGTTGAAATCCAAAGAAAATATTTTTATTTTATTTTTTTTTTTACAACGTAAAAAGCCCTAATGTCTTGAATCTTTTGTACTCTAACTGGCAACATCTCACAATGTATTCTACTTAGAACCAACTCCTGAAGAATTATGTATAATTTTTTTGATCCTTAAAATCCTAAAACCAACTCAGAGAGGATTATCACATAAAATAAAATACAGTGGACCCCCGTGTTACAGCGTCCCTGTCTTACAGTAGAACTCTTTAAATCCCGACTAAAAACACATTTATATTCAAAAGCATTTAGTTAATTGGGCCTGTCTGCAGCTTTCTTCTTTTTTCTTTTTTCCTGCCCCCCTCTTCCGGCTGGGAGAGGGGGCTAGCTAGATGGTGAGGGTTGACTTGACCGCCTCCATTTGGTCCTGCGCTGATCGACCATCGCGGGTTAGGAGGTCGGCCGTCTGCGGTCCACTTGGTTGGAATGTGGGATGGTTCCTGCCCAATGGCTTTGCCTGCTGTCAAGACATCACTGCACTATATAGCACAATATGTTTTCTGTAATGTATATTGTTTATGTTTATGTCTGTATTTGGTACATGCAGCATCCACTTCAACCTGTGGGCCTGGAAGGGGGCTCCTTCCACCTGTGGTCCCTTCTGGAGGTTTCTGATTTTCCCCTAATTGGGGTTTTTGAGTTTTTCCTTCCCCTTCTGGGAGCTTTGACAGGGGATACTGTTGTGTACCTTACACTGAAAAGATGTCTCTGTACGAGTTCTTTTTTCCAAAGAGGTCTCCACATGACCTCTTTTCATCTGTGAAGCCCTTTGAGACTTCGGTGATTTAGGGCTATACAAATAAAATTTGATTGATTGATTGATTAGAATTTTTTCATGTTGCGATGTGGAATACTGAGTTTTTTCATCTGCCCTTTACGGTATTTTCCTGGCTTTTCAACAAGTGTCATGACCCTAGGGAGTTGGCTCTATTTGTGTTGTTTTGTTTCCATCTGCAGGCGTTTTTAGGTAATTGCACGTATTTTCTGTCACCGTCACATGACGGAGATGTTGGTCTGCTATTTGTCGATTGTAAGTGGTTACAAAACCGTATTTATAGTGCATTTTACTGCTTAATTAAAACTTGAAAGGGTTAGTCATGGGTCCCAAGATTGCTAGTGATGTTAAAGAGAGAAGTAAGAAGATGATTTATATGGAAACAAAGCTGGAGATAATCACGAAATATGAAGCTAGCCTAGCCTAGGCTAACCTTACTAGGGAATGTGAGCATAACAAGGGGCACTCAAAGGGAAATAAATCATTTCTATATTTTTTATGTATGATGTTTTCTGATTGTATACATGTATATTATATATACGTGGCACTTACTATACTATTTTGGTACCAATTTTTAATATGTATGTACACTTTTGATGTTTTTACCTGGGGTTCTAAACGCATTAGCTATTTGACATAGGTTTGGATTGTCCGCCATACGGTGAATTCGTTTTACGAGCCCAACCGCAGAACAGATTAATCTCGTAACAAGGGGGCCCACTGTACTGGTATTTGTTGTGTTGTAATTATACATTGGGAGTTTTTTGATTATTTTATCAAAAAAAAAAAAATCCATGGGAGTAGACACCTCATGACCATTTAGCTTCCTTCAGAGGTTCACAATAGGTCAATCTTCTTAAAGACAACTGAAGCAATTAGTATCTATGTCTATACCCTAGTCTTTATAGCTATAATTTAAAGAACTATGGCGTGGGTATTAAACTTGACACTTTAATGATTAAGTAAAATACGTGTTTAATTTTGAGATTAACTTTCATCTTACTTTCATTTTACAGAACGTCAGGGAAGACACAAAGTCAAATCCTGAAAACTGATCAGGTGCTTTCTGACCTGAACATGTAGATGCTTATCTCGGTGATGAGGTAAAAGCAAATTTTGTGCGCAATATATCACGCTCACATGCAATAAGTTACTTCTAGAAAAGAAGATGGTCACAACTCCTGAACCTGAGAACTCCTGAGTCCCTGACAAGTACGGTGATTAAAATAGTTTATGGGGAAGTTCGTGCAGGTCCACAAACTACAACCACAATAATAAACATTGATAGCTCACAAACAGTCTTGAGAAAACATACAGTAAGTCTTGTAGGTCTTGTCCAAGGAAAGTGGCACACTGCATTAAATATTCAACTTTCAACAGTAGTCAAAGTCAACTGTTGGTAGTTGCTGAAAGTGCTTCGTCAGTTGATTGAGGTTGATCTAGTCATTCATCCCTTTTTATACCACTTTATCTATTCAGTGTTGTGAAGAGATGGAGCCTATTCAAGCTGAGATCAGCCTCAAGAGAGACTCAATCTTGGACTGGTCACCAGTTAACCACAGTGAACAAATTGAGACAACAATTCTCACCCACATTCAAACCCACGGGTGAGTGTGAACTAAAGCCATTTCACACCGGTGACTTGAGGTTGTGTCAGAGGTTGTGTCAATCAATTAACAAACAGTGCAAAGGAAAGCCGTATACATTTTCACAGCATCACACACTACCACATAAACAGTCATACAACCTATCTTTCCTGTATCACATGTACTAATTGTCAGTGCAAAACATTTTCTGACTGTCATGTTTTGCCAAGGGCATTTCAAGCACCAGGGCCAGGAAAATCCCCTCAAACTTTGTTAGAAGGGATAAGAGCCTAGTAGTGAATAAATTCTATGCTGACGAGTGCAGATGTTATTTAGAACAAAGCTTGCGAGACAATGAAGTCTGATGTGCCAAGCATGCTATGGGAGATGGCTGATGCTTGTCAGTGGGGACTGAGGCTGTCATATCAGCAACAGGACCTGATAGCATCTCAGACGTCAATGTCTCTCTTCTTGTTTTCTACTCTCATTTCCTCTACCTGCTCCTGTACTAATACCAACAAACTTTCCACTTGCCTTTCCCTTTTCTGTCCTTTCCTTTTCCTGACATCATTTACTCCCACAAGGACAATTTAACAGACTCTTAATCAGAGCAAACCATAATCAGTATGGCACATATGGTAAGACTCAATTTTAGAGTCAATAAACCTTATAATAAAAAATGGATTGTATGGAGAATCAGTTATTTTATGTGTGAAAAATACTAACATCAATTAACATAAAACATTAAAAAGCACTCATTAACCATTTATTTTCACACCTTTTCATCAATCTGGACAGTAGGTAGGTAGGTAGGTAGGTTGGTAGGTAGGTAACCCTAACCCTGTTAATAAAAAACCTGTATAAAAAAAAAAAAAACATATAATTGCATCAATTAGGGATGTCTCGCGATCGGAAATCGGAGCAGTCCCGTGGTTTTCATATAATCGGGTTAGGGGCAAAAAGACCGGTTGTGTTAATTTTGCACAGTTTTTGGTCAAAAATTGAAAATAATTAAGAACTATAAACATCTGGTCTAATGCAGCAATCTTTATTTTATATTACACATTATTCATCCATCCATCATCTGTAGCCGCTTATCCTCACTAAGGTTACTGGTGCCAATTCCAGCAGTCGTTTTGCAGTAGGTGGGGGACACAAGCCAATTGCAGATTACACAATATTCCGTTTTATTTTTTTTGAGGGCGAGAGGGCATGATGGCACAAGAGCCTAACACATCGAGAGAGAAAGAGACAGAGAAAGAGACAGAGACACACAGAGACAGAGAGAGAGAGAGCTACAGCTAATGTATGAAATACATTACAGGTGAGCTAAAAAGCATAGTATGCTTGTCTGTTGCCTGAAAATGGCATAGAAATTGACAGTGACAGTTGAGCTGTCGTACGACGTAACTTCAGATAGAAGTTTAACAATAGTCCGTAAATTATTCAGTGACAAGCAAGCTCGTTTTCTCGTGGAAGCCTTGTCATAACCGAGGTTCTGTGCAAATTGTGCATATTGTATTTGAATCCCACGCAAGTGTTTCAACCATCTGGTTTCATTGATTAGAATAGAGAGATATGACATGCCTCTTTAAGATGCGCGCGTGACCCTCAAGGGGATGTCTGCACATTTCATGCATAATCATGCAAATCCAAAATAAGGATGCCTGCACTTTGTGTGGAATACTTTAGCGTGTTCCACCGTACTGGCATAAAAAGGAACTGTGTATAACATTACAGGTTAAGATGGTTCTTGTTCGTATTTTTTTTTCCCAACATTTCAATAATAGCCCATGCTGTAACATTAGCCAAAAAGTACACTTTGGTTGAGAATTGAGCAAGTTAAGATTATATTTTTACTGTTCATGCATTCCTTTTGACGGGAACTCTGCAATGCTACAACACTCTGATGTATCGTGTTTTAAAAAACAATAAATGCAAAGCATACCACTGGGGCCCTAAGTGGTCCAAGTATGACTTTGAAGCAAACCAGACTAAATGACTGGCTTCAGGACCATGCCATGTATGTCAAAGTCACTTGCAGAGTCATTTGCTGTGTAGATCAATATTAGTGGTTCAAGCCAAATAGTTCAAGATAGACATGTGATCAAATTATTCATGCCTTTGTCTAAAATTGTATTTAGTCATTCACTAAACTCTATTTACATTAATCATATCTGCTTTTAAGGACAAATAACATTAAATGATTAAAATGCGATCAATCAAAATTAATCACAATGCCTGTGTTATTTAGATTGAGTCCCACCTTACTAAAAATACAATCCCAAGATTTCCCAAATACTAAATCAAGCACCCGCTTTCTACACTGGATGGCAGGGTAGGCGCTGAGAAGAAATTCTTGATCATCTATCAGTCAAGTAAATATTTTCAGTCAATCACACATCATTCGACAAGAAGTGAAGCCAAGGTCAGTTTTGTTTGGTTCTAAATGTGGATATGTTTCTGTTGCTACTCAATGCAAAGATTAATTTATTGTAGCCAGGCTTGTGGCGTAACAAATAGATGTTTTGAGATTAATTTACTCACAATACAGAAGAACTGCATTGTGTTCTGTTACAGAAAACAAAACAAAACAAAACAGATAACCAGACTGCAGGTACATTTATTAAAAATGGAGATTATTTTGCAGGATTACGATTTCCATGTGGACAGAGAGAGCCTTGGTTATTTGAGCTATCAGTGCAAAAAGTTGACAAATTGGTACAGTTGTGGACTGCCTGACTTCACTCCTGTGGTCATTGTGGGTGTACTGTCAATGGGAGTTGGGGGGATTGGTAGTGATGTGTCTTTCAAAAATGGCCACTTTAAAAGAAATACGGAAGAGACCAAAAGAGGAAGTGGTGTCCAGTTTTCCCCGTTTAGAATTGTACTTGCTGAAGGACTGATTTATTTTTTGTGCATTTATGTAGGAAAGTTTGAGCTGTCATAATCTGGTAGTGTCTTGATACGGCATCAGCTACTTGCTCGCTCAGGCATATTAATAGTAATGGTAATACTATTACTACTACAACTAATAAAAGTTAAATTAATAATAATAAGGATGATGATAACAATAATACTTGATAAGATCTGTCTGGAGCAAAAAAAGTCACTGGTATTGGGTAAATGTAAATATCAGAAGACGACATCAGACACTTGATCTTTGTCCACTGCAGTATGGTGCATGTGTAAGAGCCTCAGTGGAACATACTTTAGATCTTCTGTGTGGCTTTCAACAGCTGCTGCACCAAACTCTTTAGCACTATCAGATGAGTGCGTATAAATGTGTGGTTGGGTGACAGTATGTATAGAAAAAAAAAAAGAAAATAACCAATCAAAGCTAATTCTGGGCTTTCTGTGGTGAGCACACATTCACACGCCATTCCGTTATTCATCTCAACAACAACATCTCACAACATTACTTGAAAACACAGACATTTTTGCCAGCTATTTTGGACATAAATGCTCACAAATGTTATGCTGATGAAATTCTATCAAATGTAGCTAGTTGAGCAATTCTCAGTATTTTATCGCACAGGTGTGTTGAGCAATTCTCAGTATTTTATCGCACAAGTGTTTGTATTTAATCAATAGCAGATCCACTAATGATTAAGGAGCTGTGGAAAAAAATAAGGTTATAGGTGACATAATAATATCTCTGATCAGGGCTGTAGCCAGAAAAGTATCAATGGGATGACCAGGATGACACAACACCAAAAGGTGGCTGTGAAAGCATGTATGCTAGTGTCATTGTTCTATAAGAACAACTATAATTTTAAGAACAACTATAAGAACTTAATGCAAATAATTTGTGGCAGAGTATCCCGGTTTGTATGAATCCTTCGTCCATGTGAAAATGGCAGAAAAATGACAGATATCAACATTTTTCACTACAGAATGTGCAAGGAGGGGAGCCAGAGAGTGGTGTAGCCATGGTCACCCCTGCTCGCCACGTAGCTCGACTTCTGTCTCCAATGTTTGAGTTGGATCCAACAACACTCCTCAATTGTGTGTCTCATGCAAAGGAGACTAAGGAAGCCCATGCAACCTGATAAGAGAGCTTGTGACACTTCAGAGACCGACAATAGCTACATCTCGAAGGAATCCCTTTTACTATACAGCTTAATAATTAACACAAAAGGAGGTCCTGAGCAAATGATTTGAATCTTTATGATCCTTGAACAGTAGTAAGCGGATATACTGACACATTCCTCAAAAGCGTAAAAGGCATTGGGTTATATCAGTATTATACATTCTATCTTGACCTAACAACATGTCGGTGATTAGTAATCTCATAGCATCAATCACAGCATATGTACCACAGTAAAAAGCACGAGAAATCAAGGAAGTGATATGACAGGGACAGAAAGCGGGAAACTAGCTGTTCGTTCTTAGCCACAAAGCATGAACACAAAGTAGCCCCAAGATAGAGGAGGAAAGAAAAAGTGGAGCCCAGGGCATTCTGTTGGTCACCCCTTTACAGGCAGCTGATGCTTGCTTTAATTATATACCATGTCTGGATGGGTGGGGGATGGGGTTCCCATAACCATCATTACTGTTCTGCTCAGAGACGCACTGATGCATGGACTGCCGAGTTAGCTGATAGCTTCCGAAGATTTAATGGTGCAAATACTACTGGAGTCGAGCTTGATAATTGCTTTGCTCATATTTGTATGAGTACAGCGTTCTAGAAAAGGTATCTGCATGGCTGCATCCCACTTTGGACATGCTCACACACAGGTTTGTTAAGAAGAACCTAGCTGATTTATGCAAGTCAGCCCTGCAGTCAAAGGCTTCTCTCTCCGTCCCTCATCCCTTCATCCTCTCAGGATTCCCTCTGTTAGATTACACACTTGGATGTTCAAACCGACACTTTCTTCAAATGCCATCCAAGCTGCTATGGGATTGGACCGTGACTGCGCAGATGCACAAGCTATAAGACTTGGCTACACGGTGGCGTCGGTGTTTGATTCTGAATCCGCTGGCAATGCAACGAATCATTCAATGACAAGCTAATCCATTGCGGCTTGAGCCTATGAGTGTTGCGTCAATACGTGTGTTAATGTATGCCTGTGTGAGTCATGGCAAAGGAAAGTACGTTTTTACTCATATGGTGACTCATGTTGATTCTACTTATCCACTTAGACATTACAACTAGGCAAGACAGACTAACTGAATTGACGCCGAATTAACATATCATTATTTGACTATGAAAAACGCATTTTGCCAAAAGCATGAGGACTTTTCATGACTATTTGAGATCTTTTATCAGGAGGTATACACCTGCAGGTTAGTATTAGCAGTAGTATGCAGGAACTCAGGGACACTGGCTCCATAATTCAAACGCTAGTAGGGCTGTCACTACTAAATATTTTTTAGAATTGATTATCCCATTGATTAACCTGTTAAAATAGTATTTTTGGTTAAAATTTATTGTAAAACCACCTCCGCAAAAGTTACACTCTATTAACCAATTAGTGGTGTTTATTTAATCATTGTTATTGAAAAAAGGCAACAATGAAGTAATGCCGCATGAGATAGGTTGGTGTTATACAGCAACCCCTTTTTCTGATTCAGTTATTGGTTTGGCCACCCCTTTCCAAAGCAAATGGTTTTAAATGTCTTACTTTGACTAAATACAAATGATGCTTTCATTAAGCATAACAGAAATCAGTGAATACTCACCCCAATGAGGCTGATATCAGAGAGTTGTGGACAAGTTTAAGTTAATAGCTCTAAATGATAATTAAAAGAGCAGTTGATAAATTTGATAATTTATTAGTTGTTGACTAAGTCTGACAGCTCGAAAGGTTACTAAACATGACTCTAAGGTGCTCATTGATGATAATCATAAATGCTCAATAATGTTTCATTTAACTAAAATTGGCACCTATGCTTTGGAGAAAAGTAAATGTGACAAGCAATTATTATGGGTTTGCAGGAAAAGCATGGTATGCTGCTTGGTTGGAAAATATAAAATGTGTGGGGTAGAAAAAAAACCTGTGTGAATCAAACTACACAATGCAGCAGTTGAGATAGCTGTAACTTGGAGTACATGAATCATGTTTCTCGTGCAGTAGCGCTTGGTAGGGATTGCATGACTTTCTTTCCATTAGGAATGCTGCCTTAGTGCAAATATTTACCTGGTGATGGAAAACAACAGCTCTAATGCATCATAAAAGCTTGCAGTGATAGGGCTCACACTTATGTCTCTGGGCAGGTTTTGAGGCAAATAGGAAGAGAGGACAGACAAGTTACCAAGGACTGATATTTATTTTTGCTTATCTGAGGCAAAGTCGTCTCACTGGACATTTCATTAGGTACACCTACGCAGTCCAAGAACCGGAACAAGAGCCGCCTTTGTAAAGATAGTACACTGTCAGAGGACAACTGCACTGCATCATACTTAAGTGTTGTTTCCTATGCTGTGCAAATAATAGCATGACAATAAAGGTCTTACTCATTTAACATCTCTTTTGAGTGCCAAAAGGGAAAAAATCGATCCATCATCCTCTTTGTAAAGGCAGGCCTTTGACACGTTTGAACTAGATCTCACATTCAGGGCTAACTTTTTTATTTCGAACTAAGCAATCCACCAGATGATCAGGTAACAAGAAAAAAATATTAATAATAATAACCGGAAGGAACATTTAAAGCCCCAAATTCTCCCACATAATTGTTTGGTTTTATTTTCCTTTGTTTTAACAAGTTGTTGGAGGTTTAAAACCAGGACAAGACGGTATAATATTCCACTACGAAAACAGAGTAAAGAAAACAGAGTAAAGGTTGAAGAAATCAATGACGGAAATCCTCTTGGTCCGCCTTTAAAAAAAGAAAAAAAAGGAGCCTTCAATGGACAGCGCGTGGTGCTGAAATGCCCTGAGCGACATCTATGCACAGGCGAAACGTGGACGCGCCGCGCGTGTGCGTGACTGTGTGCGCTCTCATCCACGCCTGTACACATCCACGCGTGCGTGGCTGCCACAGAGGACACCTTAAATGATCTTTCCAGTGACACATTGTGTAATGCCAATGACGTTCGTGGGTAAAGGTGAAGCAACTTGGCGTGTTTTTACACGAAAATGGCGCCCGTCGCCGCCGCCGCTCACCCAACCCATTACTGTGCAGTACAACTAAGTAGCACAGAGAGAATGCCGTAACATTTTACAGATTTGTTTAAATAGCGGGAAGTGCTGCCAGCTGTGGAGAAAATATCGAACACACGTCGACTATTTCAAACACGTCTTGGCATGTCAAAAGACAACATGAGCCACGTACGACACATCATGGAGATTACCAGCAAACTAGCTAGCAGCCACAGCATCAGTGGTTCTATAACGACAGCAACGAGCAATTCCTTACTTTAACATCGACTGTTCCTTGGCCTCCTCCTTCTTTTGTCGGTCCATGACCCCGAGGATGATTTTCCTCTCCTCCTCCGTGAGGTGGCTGAGGTCCGGCATCTCCGGCATGGCGCCGGCCGTGGAGGCAGCAGGGCCATGACCGCCCCTGGGCCCTCGTGGAGCGGACATCTTTTACTCACAGTGGCTACAAACAGCAGAAATCAACTGTCAGCAAACCCAAGCCTTTTATTATCATTTTTTTTAAGAAAAAAATATATATATTTAATGCCGCGAATGTGCAATTGGAGCCCGTCGAAGCTTAACAGATGACACGATGGCTCATGCACTTACTGCACAATTAAACTTAAAAAAATATTAGCTGTCAAAGCTCATAATGGAGGTTTCGAGTAGGTAACGGGATGTGAGCCGAGCCTGGAAACATCCGATCGGTGGTATCTTGATGTTGCAGGCTCAATTCAACACAAACATTCGTGCTCTCGAGAAAGCACTCAGGATTAGAAATGGATGCCCCGAACAGAAGCAAACGCTGCAGGCTAAAACCTCCACGTCGTATTCCAAATATCCATCCGTTCACCGGGGGGTACAAAAAATAAATAAATAAAAACAACAAATAACAGTGAAAATAAACGGACGTCTTGCCTTTTATTTTGCAGTCATGTTAAATCCTGTCTAACCCATCGCTGCCATCCCTCAGAAAAGCTTCGCTCGCATGTTAAAATAAAACGTTAGTTCCGCCCGCCTTCGTTTTGGAGTCTTTCTGCCTCCTCTGTTACTATATGACTTTTTTCATCCAGGTTTGTATTACTTGGGAGATTTTTTTTAAACGGACAAAAATGGATGCAATGAGAGAGCGATGAAGAGGGTAAAGAGAAATGGGGGCGGGGGTAGAAGAGGCGGAGCGACGGAAACGCGTAGAAGAATCAAACAGGACGCTCGGATGTTCATTGACAGCAGGCGTAAAGCAGAACGGCAAACACGGAGTGGAGCCCACTGTGCAGCTGGAACATGTTAAGGTTTTATCCTAACAGCACGATGATGAGGAGTGTCTATACAGTGGCGTAAACAGATACACCTAGTAGCTGTGTAATCGGCTGACGTGTGACGATCTATCGAAAATACGCCCTATGAGAGAAGTGCCATACAAGAATGGGGGTTTGCGTACCCGTAGATGCACAAAACATAACCTTTATGTCAGATGTATTCCCATTTTAAATGTAGGGCAATGTTAATTTACATATTACATACTGGAAAATGAGCCTTTTCCTCAGTACTTATTGTCAGTAATTTAGCAGCAGCATGTTTTATTATTTAAAAATGTTTTTTTTTTTTTTTCCATTTATAGCCTGCCAATTTTTATGAAGCCTATTACTCACACCAGCCTCAACCACGCTCAGGTAGCTGTGATGATAGGATTTAAACGACAGTATTAAGAGGATAGAGGATATGCCTCACATGGCCTGTAAGCAAATTAGTACCAAGTTAAACAACAGGTAGCTTAAGTGGTTTAAATCAAACACTGACATGTTGGTCCATGACATTTCAATCACACTTGGGAGAGAAACTTGTAAATACATGCCAGGAAATGAAGGCAGAGCACGAATTAGTAGATGATTTCAAGTTATACCTGGATTTCATTCATTCATCTATCCATCGCAGGGTGCAGGCTTGCTAGTGCCCATCCCAGCTGATTTTGGGCAGGATTTCTTAAAATTTTGAGAGAACACATACAGTACATCGAGAGGAACAAAGATTGGCGTTTTCCGTTTTAATTTGGGCAAATAGATCTTAAGCCCAACAAATTGGATACCAGAAAAATCTCACGGGATACCACTAAAATTTTCACAAAGCCATGATTACTGCTTTGACTTGAAAATATCTAGTTATATGTTGCTTGCACAACGATCATCTCATCTTAGTTTACGGTACTCACAAATGTACATAGTCAGCATGAGATGCATACCTGTTGAATTGAACACAAAGGTGAGAAAAAATACATGACTCTTTTTTTATGAACGTCAGCAATAAGTTTATTAAAAAGAAATACATTGTTCTGTATGTTACAATGTCATTGGCATAGACAGAAGAACAATAGTACATTTGTATTAACAATAATGTTCAAACGAATGAAGTGAAAGGTGACAATTTCCTACAGGTATTGTGCCACACCATAAGGGTTGCCAATCACTTCTTTAAAAAAGCATTTCAAAATGCTGCCTTGAAAGGAATGGCAATGCTTTGACTTGTGAAAATATCTAGTTATAGGTTGCTTGCACAAATACCAATGAGAACAGTCTAAGCACACCCGCAATATGTGTGATGCACTTCCAGAGTGTTGTCTGTTAGTTTTTCTCTTTTTTTTATTTGACCACAGACACAACATGCTTCTCTTTTTCAGACAACACAGGCACGCTTCCTGGTTTGCTGTGTGCGCGAACGTTCTTCTCCCTGAAAGACAAGGATTAAAGATGGTAAGAATATGTTTGCTGGTAAAAACATGATGGAAAATTCAAGGGTGCTCTAAAAGGAGGCTGAAAAAGAGGACTGATGGATGAAAACCTAATTTACTGCCACCTACACTAATGTAATCTATGTACCAATGTCACTTAGGGTTAGGCAAAAAATAAACCAATCAATCATATTATTTAAATCAATTTGTCATTTTAAGTATCAACAATATTTATATATATATATATATATATATATATATATATATATATATATATATATATATATATACATATATATATGAGCGAGAGAGAGAGAGAGAGAGAGAGAGAGAGAGAGAGAGTTAGGTTTATGAAAACTGAATTAAAATGAGTATGCATTACTGTTGTATGAATATTTTGCACAACATTTATTTTTGAAATAAATGCTTGTTGGGTTTATTACTTATGATTAAAATTCATTAATTTTGATTTCTGAGGAAACTGATGGTGGAAAAAAAAAGGTACTGTGTGCTATGACTTAGTGGCAGCAGGGTGAAGTGGGACAATCGATTCCCCATCGAAACACAGAACAAGTATGTACGGCTAGCAAACAAGCATATCATGACAGGGAAGCCCCATTAGAGGGATTTTCCAAGGCTGAACCTGGCAGCAATCCAAGGCATGCATATTGCCAACATGGCTACCCTGCAATCAGCAGGATCAACTGTGAACAGAAAAAAACTCACTTTCTGCGGCAAGCTTCCTTCATTGTCTTCAGCTCCTTAACCTGGTAGTAGATGCCCTTAGGGAGATGTCGATGCTGTGCGATACGTCTGATCTGTGGGAAGTGCTTGAACTTCTCTCTCAGCTGTTGGCGGTAGTTGGTGGCCTGCTTCTCTCGGGGTGTGAGCTACAAAACATCATGGGAGACTGTTAAGTTGCATTCTGAGTCACAGCACAGCACAGCCATATAGGGTTTGGATCTAGGGAGGAAAAACTTAACTAAAGACAACTTAGGACAAGAAATGGCACCAAATGTAACCTTCGAAAAACTGTACAACAGTGTGTGCATAACACAAACGGCCGCAGGGAAAAAGCTAAGTAATATAGTGTTCCCTCGTTTTTCATGGATAATGAGGACAGGAAAGCCTCCTCAATATGTGAACTGTGCAAAGTAGGATTTGCACCCTGACGGACATTGTACGTATATAGGGTATATAAAAATTCTTGCCTACCATTCTTCCCCATGTCCAGTGGTCTAACCACAGTACACAGGCTAAACAGGAACCTCAGTTTGGGCACAAACTTTATTTTCTTTTACAGCACACAACATACAGTGCGCCAGAGTGTGGCAAGTGGCAGTTATTATTTTATTTTATTTTTTCACCACCCCACCCTCCATCCATGTGCCGTTGTTGATTCGTTTGGGCCAAAATGCCCTTACATATTGCCATGACTCCATCGATGTAGAGCAGTGCTTCTCAATTATATTTTGCAAAACAAAAAACAAAACAAAACAAAAAAAAAAAAGAATTGAAGCAAAACAATGTATAGTATTATCTCTTTGTCACTGTCAAAGTTGAGACTTGACTGTATCATTGTTTCATCCTAAAAGTTGACACACAGATACATTCAATATAATGTAACACACAAAATGTAGAGGGATTTCCTTTTAAATCTCCTTAAATAAAATTTGTCTTGAACAAACAACTCAAAAGGTCAACCAGCACAATGGAATAGGTTACTTTTAAGGATGTGCCAATCACATTTAATGCAGCAATTCTAATCGTGTTCCTCCATGAGTGAGAACGGCTGATAAAGGTTCCATTATCGATCAAGTGAATGAGCTTTTTCAACTTGAGCTATTCACTAGTGAGCATTGTAATAATTAATCAGTTTAAATGATTTCGTCTCAATTATGTTTACAATTAATTACTGAATCAAAAAAGTATATACTGTATATAAATTGCCATCATTTTATTTTATTAAACAGGACATTTGTTCAAATTGACAGCAGAAAATGCACAAGCACATTATGATTGAGTTACCTACTGGTAAGGTCTTCAACTTTCAGCGTTAAAGAAAAGGGGAGGGGCTGCCACAATACACACAGGCTAGGCTCTAGTTGTCTACCGGCTGCAAAGTACTTGGTGCGGGTGATCGCTTTTAGTGACTGGAAATGAATGGCATTGATTGGCAAATGCCGATCATGTACTTTTCCATGGAAATTGGTCAATCACTATCTGTGGCTGATTGATCAGACCAGTTGGAAACATTTGTAGTTCACCAAAATGGAACAGCATCAGATGAATTAGTATATTGTCATTTGTCAGTCCAAAATATTCAAAGATGATTGGTGGCAAAAGCATATCCAGTCATCTACTCTATCCAAAGGAGTATGATTTCACCGTATAAAAAAAATACAAATAAATAAAACTAAAAAAAAAAAACTTTGCTCAAGCACTTATAGCATACTGTAGAATCAAATGTTTTAAGTTTTCAAACAAAAAAAGTGAAATACAGCAAGTAAAAGAGAAGTTTTCTGTGATGTCTAGATTCAGCAATTCAGTATTTCTTGATAATGAAAGACACCCTCAGTCCAGCGCTTGATTGTTAATACTTCATTATATTGCGAGAGGTCCGCTTTAAGTGATTGGCTGATTTAAACTTGCTGATAGGAGCAGCACCCGTCTGATCTCTTAAAGTGCAATACTCGCAAATAAATCTTCTCTTACACAGCCAACAGTAAAACAACTACCAAGCGAGCCAATTTTCCAAACGGAAGTAGCATTAAGAGAATAAGCAGAAGAAATGAAAGATAGCTGCTGGAAATGTCAGCAGGACACCATTGATCATAATTATAAAGTGAAAATGAATTTGGAAGATTAGAACACATCAACAGCCATTTAAGGAGCTATATTTGACAACTGAGTGAACCACAACGAATGAAACTACTACAATGGAAAACATGAACGTCGAAGTTTTATCTTCCTTCAGAATTTTGCCTAAGAGCTGCACCGGTAACTGCATTTTTTGGTCTATACTCCTGCTGGTACATTTCACTTAATGAGAGTGATCCTACCCTAAATCTGAATGTTTGGCATCTACTGACAAAGCCAAGGTGGGTGTGCTGTCAAAAGCAACCATCTAATGAGTCAGAGGGTCCTGACATTTGAGAAAGATGGAGGTGCTTAGAGTGAAATTCTGTAGTGTCATTTCTTGAGTAGATGTCCTAATTTCAAAATACAAACAAAAATATTGATGGTGTTCTTATTGTTACAGAGGACAACGATAAAAAGTGCTACTCACCACTCCCAATTTCTCAGAAGCTGTCGCTTTCCACAGACGGATATTCATTTCATCTGATCCACTCAAAATGTAACGGTTGTCGGCCGACCACTTTACGCAGATGACATGCTGCATGCGCTTGGTGTGGTAGACCTCCCTGGTTGGAGAAGGACAAGTTCAAGAAATGACCAAACAAAGCAGTCGCAGTGTTTCCTCGAAGATTTTTTGCCAGCAGCAGAGGCAGGTGCTCTGGGGAGCTCCACGGGCTTGACCGCCACCCCAAACAAAGGGGCACTGACTCAATCTGAGAAACAGTGGTGTCATGCAAATGAGCATATATTGTAATTTATTGTAATTAAGTAACATATGAAAGTAATTTTACCCTCACCATTCTTATGTCAGCTTTTATAGATTGTTAACAGCTAGTGCTAAAGCTGGAGACTTGTACTGCATCATACAATGGTGGCA
Organism: Hippichthys cyanospilos; assembly: GCF_059441005.1. NCBI lineage: Eukaryota > Metazoa > Chordata > Actinopteri > Syngnathiformes > Syngnathidae > Hippichthys > Hippichthys cyanospilos. Next base: position 10,293,301 of record NC_142371.1, read on the forward strand.
TGATTGGCAGCATAATTGACAAGAGGTTTCTTAGCATCCATAATCAGTGATTGTTACTTGTTTAAACGGCGCTGTGTTGATCTGGGTAGAGCGGTGATGTGAAGGCAATAAAAATGCTTCTACTTAAACATGTACCCGCGCCCGTGCGACCGGATGCACATTGTAAAGGTGGACACATTTGCCAATGTATCAGTTGGCCTTCTAGGGAACAATGGCTTTGATTTAGAAGTGGCAGCCCGCCGCTTGAGTGAATGTCCTGAATGAATGTAGAGGAAACACTGCATCATATCCCATGCATACAATTTTCAATTTTCATCAAATAACCTGTAACATTGACATACTGTATACTTGTTATTACTTAAATCTCAGGTGCATTTCATAAATTATCTATTTCAATTAAATGATAGTGATAAGTAACACCATTTGAAATAAATGCTGGCCGGTACTGACCTACTATGACCAGCATCCTTGAGGAAAATGCGGATGGTCTTGTCAAAACTGGCAGACACAAATTCTCTGCCAGTGGGGGAATAGTCGACATCTAGCACAGCAGAAATGTGATCTATGTGTACAGTGACCGGCTTGTTCAGGTATCTCATGTCATATGTGTAAAGACTGCAGAAACGGACACACAAAAAAAAAGCCTTGTCAAAACAATGATCAAAGAACAACAGTGTGTCACTTTGGTTATACTATAGGCGCAGTTTGAGGGTCTCCTTTGTATACTCACTTAAAATTTTCATTACAAGCGGTGAAGAAATAGGCCTCCATTGGATTCCAGGACAATGTGTTGCTTCTCATCGTCATAATAACCTAGACAAAAAAGATCACACATCCTTGCACATGGTAAAAAGATTGAAAGAAAACTTCAGTTGAGAAGTTGTGTCACTTTACTTTTTTAAGCGGAGTCGCTTCTCTCATATCATACAATATGATGCTTCTGTCAGAGGCACAGCTTGCAAGAAGGTCGGTCTGAAAAAACAAGTGACACATGACAATTTCAAACCCTAAGCTATGTTTTGTCGTGAATGTTTCTTGTCACCCAGTAAACAAGACTTAATTTTGGGCTAATAATGTCCCTTTAAGAGCCCAATCCAGACTTAGGTTGTATTTACACTGCATGGTTGGTTGTGGAAACGAGGAAGTGTAGAAACTTATGCCAACACATTATTCGTTTGCACACAATCTATTGCACATAATACAATGGTAAGGAACTGAAACGTTTCTGTGAAGAATAGCGGGCTAAAATTTCTCCAAGTTGATGTGAAAGACATTTATATAATATATTCAAAGGAATAATCACAATTTAACTGTTTAAAATGATGTAACTTCTGAAGAATGTTGGTTGGATGCACTTGCAAACCGATCTTTTCAAATGATTATAGTTTAAAAAAGAAAAAACAAATCATCTCAACATGCCAATTTAATTGCAGTGTTGACAATGTATAAAAGTTGAAAGGGTATGAGTACTTTATACTGCTTTCTGAAATGTTCAAAAGCCATGACACGCACTTTACATGCCTATTGCTATAAACCATTTTTTCTCTCTGTGACAGAATCAGGATAATGTTGATGTGCTACATGCTGCGCAGGCTCACCTCCACTGGGTTAAAATGGACAGAGCTGACGCTGTCCACACCCCAGGTGAAAGAACGAATGGGGCTACTCCTCTGCTCATCCCAGATGTCTACCTGTTGACCACATGTTGCAAACACACCTTCTTTCTGATGATGGTCAATTCCTGTGAAGACTGTCTGCAATGAACAAGAACCATAATCAATGTGTTTATTTATTCATTTGACATGTGTATTGGAATTTACTATTGAAAGCAAAACCTTTTTTTTTTTCCCAAAGAATCACACAAATGACATTCCCAAGCTACATACCTTGCCCAGAATTGTATTAAGTGGCTCTTCTGCCTCACCATAAGCCGGGGCCTCCATTTTCCATTGTTTGATTGTTTTGTCATCCCCAACCTGTTACAAAGAGCACCCATCCATTGCTGTTAAAAATAAAATTCAAAAATTGCTGAGGGAAAAATTCAATAGCCCATCTCTGGCATGATAAAAGCAATGGTCACCGTGAAGAACGAAGTTCCACAGAAGCGAACAACCATTCCACGGACAAATCCTTCATGGGCTTGGAACGTGCGTAGACATTCATGTTTGGAAAGATTCCACACTTTAACCTAAGCGTGGAGTTAAATGGTTTTTAAGAGTATTGTCACACGACACATGGATAACAATAATTGATTTTCTACATGAAGAGTAGTTACCTCCCCATCACAAGAGCCAGACAAAAAAGTGGAGAGGCTTTTGGTGTGCTTGGCCATGCAGTTCACGCCATCTCTGTGCCCATCCAACGCGGTCAGGAAAGGCTTTGCAAACACCCTGTCCAGCTTTGTGGCATTAAGAGCCCGCGTGTACTCTCTGCATACCTCAAATGGATGAAGTGATGGGTCATAGTTTCTGGGAACTGGCAGCAACAATGGACAAACAATAACTATGAACATCATTTGATTACCCAACACAGGAACCAGAAAAATACACGCGAACAAGTTGAAAACAACTTCAAGTTAAAAACATCACAATTCTATAATACAATTCGCATGCATCTCAATTCAATAATATGCTCACATGTTTTATGCAAACGGTGCATAATCCCTTTATTTTAGAAAAACGAAACTTTTGATTATAATTAAATGCTGTTTTGGCCTTAGGAAATCGGTCTTTACATGTAACGCCAGGACACCGAGATTTGTGAAAAACACTGTCTTTGAATAACCATCGTATTTAGTTAGGTATGTGTTAAGCAATAAATGCTGGTAGCACTACTAGCCTAGCCAGGTTTACGTCACTTACCGCGCTGAATATCTAGTTTGGTTTCCCGGACGTAATCGTCTGGGTTTCTGGAGAGTACTTTTACTTTCATCTCAATCCGAAAAGGACAATATAAAAATACAGATGAGTTTGGTTACGAAATTATCATTATAAACACCCACTACTACAGTAGCCCATGCGGAGGTTTGGAAACCCCCATTTACAGAAACTGCGGTGCATTGTGGGACAATAATCCCTCCCCTCCCGGGTATGTGGGTAGAGAAAGTGCACGAGAATGGTACTCGATGCATCCGGTAATTATCAAAAATGACGCTCTGCGTTTTAGTTCTTTAATAAACTTGTGCAATCAACCATCGTCGCTAAAGTTTAGTTATTGGGGGCGAGTATGGGCAATGAATAGCAACATAGTTGTAACAAAAAAAAAACAGTCGCATATGACATACACTACACGCGTTGTGTTGTTTTTGCGTTATTTGAATATTAGCGTTTTAATTTGAAATTCAAAATCGGATGTACTACAACGCTCATTTCAACCCCTTAGCAAGGACGACCATTAGTGACTGGTTGACATTTGGTTGGGTAATGTTACCTTAGTTCTCGTCACATGTCAAAAACGTGGCTCACGACCTAACATGGATTCACCATGATACATTTCAAAGGAGTTAAACCGCTGCAGAACACTTGACGACATTGTAGCTAGCCCAACTGAATTGCCTGACAGACTCATTGAAGACTTGTGAGATCATGCGTTGCAAACGCGGTTAGCTTTTGCGCGCTAGGGCATAAAATTGTAAATATGAGCACTGGCCCAGATCACCGAACGGTCGGCGTAAGTGATGGCAAACCGGGCTCTGCTGTGTCATTAGCCGGACATGTCCAGCATGTTTTCAAGCATGTGAAGGTAGAAAACCTGGTAGCAGGATTGAGCGGAGGAGTTGTGTCAACGCTGGTGCTTCATCCTCTCGACCTGGTCAAAATCAGGTTTGCAGGTAAGCCAATATTATTATACCATCCTCATCGAAATGTTATTGTTTTCTACTGCAGTTAAAATAATAGCATTACTCAGTAGAACAACTAATTGCATGTTTAGTGAGTAGGTAAAATTGACATAAGTGAATGACTAGTAGGCTACAAGTGCGCAGATCTATCAGATGTTGTCATTAAAATGTTGTTATTAGTAACTCAATTATCACCTGACGCCCAATTCTACTTCATTAAAGTGTACAGTAATTGTTGTACCGGTATCTTTGCCTTCGTTGTCCTATTAGTTAGTAGAAATCATGCAGTGGGGTTTGGAATGTACTTGTGGACCAGCTGCATATGCTTAAATAGATGCTTAAACCGCAGTATGGAAAGCTGTTCAAGTATGTAGTAGCATTTTTATGATCAAATACACATTTTCATTGGGTGTGTGAAAGCTGTTTGAAGATCTATTTATTATCAAGTATATAAAAATCATGAAACTTTTGTTTTAACTTCTTTTTCTGCCTTCAGGCTATGTTAGGGATATTGAAAACGGTCATACAACATTTTATAGAATTCAAGGTGCTAACACGAGGGTAAAATGTGCTACCTCTAAGTAAAGCCACCGTAATGTCATTAATGTATTCCATGTAACCCCCTGAGCTGCATTGTTTGGCCATTTAAATTTTAAAAGAAAGAATACAACTTTCATGTGTTGTGATTTGTTTCCATGATTGCTCATTCTTCAGTTTCAAAGCCTGAACAGACGTTAATGTATTTTTATACAGTGAGTGACGGTTTGGAATTGAGACCCAAGTACAACAGCATACTGCATTGCATGAAGAGTGTGTGGCACCAGGAGGGATTTAGGGGACTCTACCAAGGAGTAACCCCCAATGTGTGGGGTGCTGGAGCTTCTTGGGGTCTCTACTTTTTCTTGTAAGTGTTGTTGTATTTCTTGTAAGTGTTGAATTTTTTTCATGTATTTTTTTTTTTTAATCATGACAACTGCTTCACCCACAGCTACAATGCAATCAAAGCGTACACAAAGGAAGGCCGGCAGACAGAACTGAGTGCTACGGAACACCTGGTGTCTGCAGCAGAAGCAGGTTAGTCTCTGCATGTTGGCACATTATCTCCTTGCGTCAACAGTAACCACGTCATAATGCTCTGTATTATTAACGTTGTTCAGATCCACATGTAACTTCACTTCCCACTGGCCAGATTAAGTTTGCCATTTCAAAGTGTCCATTTATGAATTTGAACTGCCGGAAAGCATTTTTCATTGCACAGACAATGCTTTTGCCCTCTCTTTGCAGGCATTCTAACACTCACCATAACAAACCCTATTTGGGTTACCAAGACCAGACTTGTTTTGCAGTACAGTTCTGATCCTACTAGTAAACAATACAAGGGGATGCTGGATGCCTTGTTCAAGATCTACCGCATGGAGGGAGTGTCTGGCCTCTACAAGGTCAGTCTGTATCAGGCATTATTCTTGTACCAAGTGCCAGGTCCAGCTATGATTATATTTTCAAGCAGACATAAAGAGTACCTTTGACGACTACATTTGGCTGCTATTTCCATACTTACCAGTAGAGGACGACTATATTGCACTTTTGTGATGGGCCTTTTTCTTTTTCTTTTTAAATTCTCATAAACGTGACTATCCAAAAGGAAATTCAAGTTCACGCCACTGTACTTTTTGTGCCACACTCATATAGTCACAGAATAAATCAGGTCACACCTGAGTAAGTAAAAAAGAAACAATGCGGTAGTTACCATACGTTGTTTCTTGCTTCATGTAACAAACGTTTGAAATTGCATTTCATTAAGCGCCAAGAGCAAATGTAATGGCAAACATATAAATATGCACCAAATAATCAAGAATTAATGAAACCCTTTTTTAAAATCCAGTGAAGAAACATTTTTATAGATAAACACTGACCAATCATTGATGTCTAATCATTTTTATGAAGTAACATACACAGTTAAATACACCATGTTTCCGCAGCTTAATGATCATTTAAATTCTAATGATGCGCAACACAAACACAATATCCAATTTTGTCTTTACAAGTATGATAAGCTTCTGTTTTGATTGTCAAATTTGTGAAAAGTCATGCCTTAATTGCCACTCCTTCGCTTTAGGTGTGTCCACAAAATGGCCACAATTAGTTGTTAATTGTCAGTTAAAAAGCAGTACTATAGATAGCAGTGTGTTTATGCACTAGGAAAACAATGGTAGCGTACACAAGGAAAAGAATCTGATAGAAGGCTCACTTTCAAAACGGAATAGTTACAATGGACTTTAATAAATGCTGCAAGCAGGAGCTAAATGAGTCAACTAAAATATTAGACAATCCGTGTTCCGCATATTTAATATAATTTAGCTAATTACTCCAAATTAATTTGTGATAGCAAGTATGCAATAACAGATATTGCATGGTATTTTGACTGTTAGGTAATGTTATAGAAAGTTAATTTATTGATTTACAAAATTTAAAGGGTTACGTTCCCGGTCTATTTGGAACCTCTCACGGCGCGCTGCAGTTCATGGCCTACGAGGAGCTCAAGAGAGACTACAATAAATACAAGAAAGTTCCATCAGAAGCAAAGCTGGTGAGTCATTTAACCCAGAGAGCCGCAGACAGCCTCTGCTGAGTTTAATAGCACTCGAACCTCTCAACTGAATCAGAGGTCGACCACAGTTGACGTACTTATTACGTGGTATGACCCCCTGCTGTACCTGACGTTTCTTACTTTTATCGATGCATGCATTCAACAGAATGCATTGGAATACATCACAATGGCGGCGCTATCCAAAATATTCGCTGTGGCTTCGACATACCCATATCAAGTGGTGCGAGCTCGACTGCAAGACCAGCACAATCGATATGACGGTGTCGTGGATGTCATCAGACGGACTTGGAGGTATGATAGTTACTAAGTGCAGTGATGCTTTCTACAAGTCTGACCTCGCGCTGAGTACGTTACAACGATTGCGTGTGTAATCGTCACCGCTCTCTGCAGGAATGAAGGCATCACCGGGTTCTACAAGGGCATCGTTCCCAACCTCATTCGTGTCACTCCAGCATGCTGCATTACATTTTTAGTGTATGAAAATGTCTCCCGCTTTCTCCTTGGACCAAGTTAGCAAGGTCAGAATGTATAAAGGAAAAGGACACACTTACATTGAGGTGCCGAACAGCAAGCGGTACTAACTGGCCAGTTAGAATATTCGTACCTGGAAGTGATTTGTTGAACCTCTTAGTGCAGCCAATGCTGCATGTTTGTGCTATACCCTTAAAGATGTAATACTGATGGGTAAGGGTTTTGTGATCACACTGAAGAGTAAATGTCTCCACATGACTTTCATAAATTTAAAATGCCATAGCTAAGTTTGCATTCTGTATGTTTTGTTTCAGTGTGAAAGGAACTGAAGATAAACAAAGAAGAAAGTTGGCATTATCAATTTTAATAATTCACAAAGATACATTCTTGTTAGAATACATTTATTGATTATTGTTATTATTGTTCCATTCTTTTATTTTATTATTTGTTAAATGCTGGCAATTTTTTTTGCTCTACCTTAAGAACTGCATGCCTAAATTGTCTATCAGATAGTGGGGCAGGCGTGGATGACCCCTGGGAAAAGGATTTGTGTCTGCCATGTGAAGTGTAATTGTGATAAAATAAGGATTGACACCTTTTTTTCCAGGCACTTTGATGCACTTGGGTTTTTTTCTGCTTAGACCAGGGGTGTCAAATTCAATTTACCTTATGGAGGAAAATCTATTCCCAAGTGAGCCAGACCAATACAATCATGGTATACTGTATATTTATATAGCTTTAAAACAACAACTTCAAACTAATTTTTATTACTGTCCAAAATAGTAAAACCACAACGCCACTATTAATCATAACACATTAACATTACGAATAATCATGAAGCATTTCAAGTTTTTCACTTATTAAAAAAAAAAAAAAAAAAATCAGCTCATTTTTATACTTTGCAAAATTAACTTATGGGCTGGAATAAACCCATTTGCAGGTTTGAGCCCCCTGTTTTAGACAAACATTTAATCTGTATAAATCCTGTTTAAAAAAAAAAAAAAAGGTTGTTGAAAGTTTTTTTTATTGGTTTTCCCTTGTGTCAGTGGTAAAAGAGGATAAATTTTTAGATATTTATATTTTTTATATTTAATAATCTTTTTATGATCGCCGTGGTAAGGGGGGGGGGATGTTTTCTCTTTCCTGACTATAACAAGCACACACTCCAGCAGCATTGATTTGCGAGGCCCTGTGGAGCGGACTTGAGCAGGACATTTTGCTCTGAGATGATGACCAAATACATATTGTACGCACAACTTATAAATGATTTGAATTTGGCTTTGCACATTTGATTTTCCTAGTAAGTCGTAGAGCAACTTTTGAGAGTGAAACTATGCAAGTTGGTCTCATCAAAGTGAGAAGAGGTGCAGCTGCCACATGGAAATAATCAAACTGTAAACTGAATTATTTTTTAACGCTTTATAAGATTAAATGTTAAATGCACAAATATGTGTAATTATGCAAAAACGTCTTCACTATATGTAGATGTACTGTGTGTTTGATGCAATGTATGACCCCTTTTAGAAACCTTAAAAAAATGTTTTATTAACAGTGAAAATGCCTATAAAGTCAAATGAGTACATGTTTTCATACTGGCAATTACTGCCAACAGCACCAGCGAGCAGAACAATTACAGTATTGTACACTTTGTTATTCCTGGGAGAGTGAATGGCCTCTCAAATGGTGGCCTATGTCAGCAAAACAATAAAGTTCCCCTCCAAGTTGTTGTGAGGCCTCGGCAAACTGTACCTGCTCATTTTGAAAAACCAGATAACATACTCTTATACTACTAGGGCTGACACAATTCCTCTTATGTAACTGTTTTTATTTAGGAAGCTCTTCGATGATAATCCTGGAAACTGAATTCCACCCTGTAGATGCATCACCACGGGGATAGTCAGCACAGGTCCCCACCCATACAGCCACGTCCACCAACCCTGATTTGACACCCTCACACAGGCCTTCCACTGACACAGAGAAGAACAAAGACAGGACACATAAATTGTTGGGAACACCCAAAATGCATGGCCACAAAACTAGTGTATAATGATGTGACCTCTCCCAATGTTTACTTCCCAAACTCCACAGAAGTTAATTGTGCCTCATGAAATTTGTTTTACATTTTGATTCTTACTATACTTGAAGAATGTGACTTTTCCACACACAGTGGCAGCTGGTGGAGTATGTATATACACTGTTCACAATAAGGTAGGGATTTTGTGAGATACTCAGTGGATTTCATACAGGCAGTATTTGTTTGATTTCAGAGATTTGTGGGAAAGG